>NC_081191.1:98681091-98981091 GCF_902713425.1 Acipenser ruthenus
ATAAGTTTATATAAAGTAGTGTTAATTAGAATTAATACAGATTCAAAGATAGAAGTAAAAATGATGTCACAATTTATAGAACACCATTACATCATGTAAGAATAAATCATAGATTTGAATGTAAACAATAACAAATAGTTGTCATGCCGTCAAAAACCTATAAATACCTCCAATGTTTTGATTCAAACACAGGCTCCCTTGAGAAAGATATGTACAACATATCGAAACGTTGGGCAGCTGGCTCTTTGAGCTAATATATATAAATAAATATGGGCTTTGGTGAGTTACAGGAAAATAATTCCATCTAGGGTTTATGTATGTCATAAGTAATATGTGTGTATGTATATTGTGATGGATTGCTGTGGAGTGTTTATTTATTTTCAAACAAAATAAACCAAAACAAAAAAGCTTAACTCCTCTCCGGAGCTCTAACTAAACTTTTCCCTCTGACCTAACTAACCACCGGACAGCTAGTCCATTTACCGATCTCCCTCCAAACAACTCTTAGTTTTATCTTATCTCTTTTCCTTTGTTCACATTTCACACCAAACTCTGTCTCCAAACCCCTAACCACCAGAACACACAAACTGTGGACTTTTTTTTTCACCACCATGATCAGTCACAGCTTATTTAGTATTTTCTCAATTTATAATTCATTATCCCATAAATTATCCAATTTAGGAGGCCTTTACCACGATGGCCGCCTAGTAATTTCATCTTTTCCAAAATGGAGTGTTCTTTCCTAACTCCCCGAGGTCCTAAAGCCCCAAGGTAGTATTCCTGCCCCATAATATTTGTTTAAACCAAACTTTTATTTAAATTTCCCTTATCTAATACACCATTATCATTTACAAGTCTATTAATTAACCCATCTTTAGTCTAAATCCCCAAAACTTTATATTATTTGATTTCCTTTTTCACCATCCTTTCACATTTTGTTTTCTTTAACCAGTTCCTGGCTATATCATTAAGGTTTAAACAGTCTGCAACCTATTGGGTAGAATCCAACAGGGTTTAATGGAGGTGGGTTTGAAATAGATGTGCAGGCTGCAGTAACTGCAATTGTTTAATTGAGGATTGTTTTCCAGCAGTCTCCATGAATTCCTAAAACAGTAAGTATTAAACAAACATTCACTGACAGCACTGTTTCTGAGACTGGCAACACATACATAGAGATCACCTATATGTACAGTAAATGTTCCGATTGTGTGGCAGTCAGAATGTTGAAGGGCTCCGAGCTGCTGCTGCTGCTGCTGCTGCTGTTTCCATTGGCTAGAGAGTGACAGACCGGATTAAAGCTGGGAGCGATCATGTGGGTATCTTAATGAATGCCACTTCCTGATTGTGAAGTGCGCAGTTTGGGTTTTGTTGTAATCAAGATCTTGGCGGTAGCAGCAGCAGCAGTAGCAGCAGCAGCACCGCTGTGTGAAAGTAGTGATTGCTTTTCAGATGCGCACACAGACACAGGTTTGTGATGTGCAGTAGCCCGGGGCAAAGTTTAACATTTCTGTCAACATGATACGCTTTACTACTTTCAAAGCCTACAGTATGCAAGGCGAGGAGGATGACGACGATGAGGTTTTTGTCTACAGTCCAGGTTTGAAGGTGAAGCAGAATGTATTTTTATTTTGAATACTTCTAATTTACTGTAAATGTGGCAGCAGTAGTGCATCTATTCTGCCCTCTACAAATGTTGTAATAATATCAGGGAAGGTAATTTAAGGTCTAATTAAACCTAAGGTTAATTCTTAAAGATACTCATGCATGTTTTCAGAAGTGCAGTAGGAATTTTTTTGCAGTATCAATTAATTACAATGAAAAGTCTAAATTTAATTTGACCTCCCTGCAGTCTTGGCATAAATAGGTTCCTTGCAACAACAAGTTGACACAGTTAAGTTAATGTTTTACAGTAAATAGCTGAATATTTAAGACTGGCAAAAGTTGGGCAGTATATTCTAGTAAGCTGCAGTATACAGTATTGCTTTGAAAATAACTTGTTTGGAAAAATAATCTTTTTGCTCTGTGGTCCACAGCAGTGCCGTACAGTAGTTGTTTACATTTACTATTGATTTGATTGACTGTAAACCCCAAATTCGCTAGTTCCATGTTTTTACATCAAACTAGGCTACTTCAGTATTTTTAGCTGGTTGGTAATTTTTTATTTATTTTTTTGTACAGCAGCGTCTTGGAAAATGCCATCAATTTTAGTAGGTCTGTTTTTAAATGCAGTCCAAGGAGAATTCTGAAGCATTTTCCGTAGCAATTTCCTTTGTTTATCATCGAAAAGTAGTCTTCACTTTCGGTTATGAGTTACAATGGAAAGGAATTGCATAACTTCTCATATACGGTACAGCTGTTCCAGTGTGAGTCTGGACTTCCTTTTAGGAAGAGCAATTTGAAGATCTGTCCAGTATACTTTTATTATTATTTTTTTATTTTTGTAAATCTGCAGTTTGCAAAATATCAATAGTGAACTTCAGTCCAGTCTCTGCACCTAAACATCATGTGCAGCCACAAGTGATTCATGTGAGTGTGTGTGTGTGTGTGTGTATATGTATATGTATATATATATATATATATATATATATATATATATATATATATATATATATATATATATATATATATATATATATATATTAGCTCAAAGAGCCAGCTGCCCAACGTTTCGATATGTTGTACATATCTTTCTCAAGGGAGCCTGTGTTTGAATCCAAACATTGGAGGTATTTATAGGTTTTTTGACGGCATGACAACTACTTGTTATTGTTTACATTCAAATTCATGATTTATTCTTACATGATGTAATGGTGTTCTATATATTGTGACATCATTTTTACTTCTATCTTTGAATCTGTATTAATTCTAATTAACACTACTTTACATAAACTTATATTTTTATTATATCATGCAATGCTGGCTCTGAGGATCAGTCTAGATTTGGCCTCCCCAGCGCATCAGCATGCACAACTTTTGAATGAATTTTGTTTATTTATTTAAATGTTATATATTTATTGAAGTTAATTAGTTCATTCTTTTCTGTTGAGTCCCGCTGGCATAATTGTGTTCAGTCTATTTATCCATTTACTTTCTTTTATTCTTCTATATGTCGCATTGTCTAATTTGAGCTGTTCTAATACTACAAACTTTACATCATTTATGTCATGTCCCTGACTGGTGAAGTGCTGTACTATTGGTTCATTCATTTTTTTATTTCTAATTAACGAAAGGTGGTTCTGAATTCTTTTATATAAAGTAGTTCCAGTCTCTCCAACATATTTGATTTCATCACATTTTTCACAGGCTATTCCATAAACAACATTGCTATTTTTACAGTAGGTATTAGTTTTTAGTGGATATGTGGTGTTCTTATGTTTAATTATATTTTTACGTTTGTCTATGTGTTTACACACTTTACATCTACTAGTGCATATGTTAGTAGAAACTATTTTGTCAATTATTCTTTTATGTTTACTGTGAACTAAAATATCACCTAAATTAGCTTCTCTTTTGAATGCTACAACTGGGGCCTTAAGAAATACTTTTTTTAATTTTTCTGAATTATGTAGAAAATATATAGATTATGTAGATATATATAGATATATAGATATATATAATTATGTAGATATATATATATATATATATATATATATAGATATAGATATAGATATAGATATATAGATAGCTTTGAAACACAACCAAACTCACTGAATGAATGTGTGACCCTGGGGGCAGGTCAAACTGTAAAATGGGAGACACAACTCTGCAGTAGGAGGACACTAGAAGCAAGGTTCTGTGCTACACTTCAGCAGCTGTCCTGTCTGAGGGAATAATTTTTTATTTAACAAAATCCCTGCTCAGGATCTTTAGAACTAGATCAAGTTGAATTACACAAGAGCCTCCTGAAGCTTGAAAATTGTAATGCAATTCTGTTGGTGCCAGACTGGGTCTAATTTTATTTCAGATCTTCTCGGTGTTAAAGGCTGTGTGCCTCGAGCTATCAATAGGGAAATTTGAAACTCCTATGCAGAGGTTATATTGAGGAGAAGAGAGGATTACAGTACTGGTAGCATTAAGCTGTTTGGTTTATACTGATGCTAATTGTGTTAATCAGCCATAAAAGGTCAATTTAATTATAAGTGCAGTGGTTTTCTAATTGTGCAAGACATGAAGTACTGTACAGTGCAATTCTCAGTATAGCCAGCAAATCCTTTATTGAACTTGTCCGGCTATTTCTATATTCCAGAAAAAACAGGTTACTGATTTATAGTATACTGTAAGATGTAATGGGTAATGCAGGTATACAATTCCTTTCGTGTGACAATGTTAGCAGTGTCTACTGTGAAGTTTGGTTTACTGGAATTTGAAAATGAAGACAGTAAAATCTTTTGTCATATCCTTATTTTTTTATGTGTTGGGAAATTTGCTGCCTCCATTTTTTTTCAACAGCTGAAATGTCATAATCCAGTTTAGATACTGACTTCATATTTTCTGTGTTTAATACAGTAACTATAGACATTCAGATACTGATGTACAGTTCCATTACCGTTTTTGTCCAGTAAAAATGAACCATTTGAATCTCTTTCCATATTCATTACAAACCATTTTATCAAAGGTGCCTGGGGATGCTTTTTCGTTCTCAAACACCTTTTTCTAGTTTGTTTTTGCTCCTGTTAGTAAAGAGTGTAGGACAGTCCAGTAAGTGGCATAGTGGCGCTAGAATTTCTGTCTGTACTCTAGGTTGAAAGTTTACTTTCAGCCCAGGTTAGAAGTTATGAACTGGAGGATGTGTGCTATAGTATATGACCGTTGTTGTGCACTGCATAACCTGAGACTGAGCTATCTCAGGGTGGCACATTATTTCCAGGATCGGACTGAAATACTTGTAGTTTGGTTGAACCTTTCTAAAACATTTAGGTATTTACTTGGGGATCTTTGTTTTTCATTAAAAATAAGTACATTGTTGTAACATCCTGCTCAGTGTCATAACCACACTTGTCTGTTATCTGAACATAAATCTGTAAAATGAGGAAGCTCTGTTGGTTGTGTCTGTTGTACACTAAGCTGATCAAATTGCGTTTGGGAATGAAGGTGCTGCTGTTCTTTTGAAGGGGGTTTCTAAAGTTTTACTGACTTAATCGTGTTGCTGAACATTTATTTTCATGATGGCCCTTGATGAAAACACATTATTTACAGTATTTTTTACTGCACTGTATGTGCAGTAGCTGAGCTTGAATATTTCACTCTTTCAGAAGTGAATGTTCTTTTAATCTTTCCAATGCGAGCAGCAGCATGTCAAAGACATTTTGAGAAATAATTTGTTCCACAGATAACTTGTGTAGCATTACACTTACAGTATCTAATGAATTCCACCTGGAAATGTACAGTTTTCAGTTAAAAGTAACAAAAAAATCCTACTGCATATTCAGTGCATGTATTAATGAAAGCAGCTACAGGGGTCACCCCAGGAATTCTGTACAGCCGGGCGGCAGAACATTATAGCCAGGAGCACTTTTAACGGAAAAATAAACTTTCCTTACCTTATATAAAAATACGACAAAGAATTTGAATAATGTGTTGTTTTTGACTATCTGGTTGCTGTTTGTTCTACATTCTTTTTCATTACTGTTTTTATTATGGTAAATTACCGTGCTTATTTAGGCACTCTACGATTTGACTGGGGAAAGATAACGTAGGTTTATTGGAGTTCACAAAAAAAATAAAAAACGGTAACCATTTCGTTTCCTTTTTACCTTAATTAGAGATTATTGCTTCATTTAAATTGTTTTCTTTTAAGTTAAGTTTTCAGGGCATTTTGTTAACGCGCGTCCATTTTGTTTTTCACTGTTCTACATTTTTTGAATGCAACTGTTCATTTTAACCATTTTTTTTTTACACAACAGTACTCGCACATGTTTGAGTACTGTTGCATGAAACTGGAGTGTAGTAATCCAGCACCTCTGCACTTAAGCATTTGTTTGTCAGCTGACATGAACCCCCAATATCTCTCACAAGTACCTGGGTACATATTTTTTACGATATCACAACAAAAGGAATACGCTTTTTTTTTTTTTTTGGGGGGTGCACATGTCTAGCTATTATGTACTACATATAACCTTACAGTACAATAATAAAACAAAAAATTGACAATGATAATACCCCAAAATAATCTTAATATTTTTTTAATAAAGTAGCCAGCGCAAATATAGTATTAGGCGATGGATTGCACCAATCGCTGGCTTATTTTGAAAACCCTGCATTCATTGTCACTATTTTTGCTTTGAAAATAATCGTTATTTTTTTTAGCAGTCATTTTAACGTTTTAGCCTCTCAAAGTGCTTAACACTGAAAACCCGGCCCTTCAACTCTCTGATTGGGAATGTTGTGTCAAAACGTAACACAGCTGTCGTGCTTCCAAGATTTTTTTTTTTTTTTTTTCACCCAAAAACGTGCTAGAAGCACAATCAATCCTTATTGTTAAAGGCACAGTAGCATCTGCAGGACGAGCCCGGCTGAAAAGGCCTGGGGAGAACCCTGAGCTAGCGATACCCCCTTGCTCTTCCTCCTTCTGCAGCCAGTCTGTAACATTGAAGTGTTGAGTCAGATCTTGATATGCACCGCTACAGTAAACTCAATATACTGCCATTATGCACATTAATAATAATAGTTTTTATCTTTCCTTTTCCATTGCAGACCACTTCCCCGACAGGCCAGGGCAGAGCCGAGTCTCCAGTGTATGCAAACCTGCAGGAGCTGAAGATCTCGCAGTCCAGTCTGCCGCCCGTCCCCTCCAGCTCGCCCCTGCACACCATCGGGGAGTGGGACACTCACAAAGATCTCAACGGGAGGCACTACTACTTCAACAGGGCTACTCAGGAGCGCACATGGAAGCCCCCTCGTGCCCGGGACACCAGCAGCAGCAGCAGCAGCAGCACCCGAGGGGAGCCTCAAATCTCTGGGGATCAGGAGGTAACACGGGCAGCAGGGACACACAGAACCCCTGCTGGATACAATTGTGTTTCCTAACTTTAGTAAGGGAACAGAAAACCACACTCTCCTTCCTTGCAATCAGAACACGTCCTTTTTTTTAAATGATTTAAGTTTATTTATTTATTTATTTATTTATTTATTTATTTATTTATTTATTTTACTATGAGCCTAATTAGTCCTACCTGAGCTTAATACCAATCACATACTCCTATTATAAGTTATAGTAATTAGCTTGTGGTCACTCAAAAGAGTAAAAAAGAGAGCGAAATAAGAAATGGTGGTAATAGTGTGCTATTTTCTTTTTTTAAAACCCTGCCAAGGCACTTCTTTAGCTTGCTTTTCATTTCTGGTCTAGATGTTGAAATCTGATATTGAAGAGCGACTGCTTAAGGAAATCCGTCTGGTTTTGCTGAAAATTGTTATTCTCAACAGAAATAGCTTCTTATCAAGCTACAAAACTGAGTCAAGACAGGATGGGGTTTCTACTTGGAACCAGCTCCTTCTGCCTCTTTAGCTGACACACTGGGCGATAGGGGCACTTGGTGGTGACCAGGTAGCTGGTGCCATTAATTCATGTCCTCTGGACACATCTTAGACCGATGTGGTGATGTAAAGACTATGAAGTATATACACTGTGACTGTGATACTACTTCAATATACCATGCATAATATATATATATATATATATATATATATATATATATATATATATATATATATATATATATATATAAATAAAAACTAGGGCTGCCAAGCGATTAAAAAAATAAATAAAAATAATGTATCAATTTAATCTTGAGATTAAAAAAAAAAAAATCTGTTTGTTGGATTTAATCCCATTTAATACAATACTGATACAATTACTGCGTCAATCTCATTTAAGTTTTATTACTACTGTTGTCATTGTTGTCATTATTATTATTATTATTATTATTATTATTATTATTATTATTATTATTATTATTATCATTATCATCCCAAAAAAAAAACCTGCATAAAACCCCTGTTTTCCTATTTCTGGATTCTCTTATAGTTATTTATTTATAATCCAGCATTGTCGTTAAATTGTTTGAACCAACTGCTAAATCACAATGGGGTTAGTTTATTACTTACCTTCCTGCATTTACAAAGATCGGTTTCCTTTACTCATAAACTAATGTTTTTCATTGTTGTTTTAAATAATCATTTTAAAGTTATATCCTAAGTGTAAATAGTATTGTTTTAAAAATCAATGTGGTTATTGAAATAAAACAAAGCTACAGTGTTACAAGGTCTGCAGTCGATAGCTGTCCAACAGCACTGGTTATGGTATCGTACTGCGCTTGATTCATGGGTTTGCAGCGATCCTGAATTTCTAAAGGAGTACTCTGTCAACTGATGGGTTTCATTTGTTGTTGCCTGTAGCAGAAAAACTACTAGAAAGTGTATTTTGAGAAGTGAAAGCATGTTTAGCAGGTGGTACAGCAGACTAGATGCACTTCTGTGATACTGGAACTCACTTTGACAGTAGATCAAAGTAACCCTCTTTCTATCCAATGAACCATGAGAAAGTAAAAAAAAAAAAAAAAAAAAACTCAGTTTGAGTGCTTTGCTACGTAATGCGGTTCTGTGACTAATTTTATATTAAAAAAAGACAGGAGTGTGTTTAACGTACATTCAAAACATGTTAATCACAGAAGTTAACTGCTATTAATTGACAGCTCTAATATAAACTATAAATTTGTATTAAAAAATTTAGACTGCCAAATACTCTTCAGGCGGACTGACTGCAGAAAGAAATCCGTCACTGTGAAACCAAAACCTCTAAGTTATTTCCTGTTAGCAACCTAACCTATCTTGAAGTGGCTTTGTGACAGATGAACACAATACACAGTCTGGAAGCAGGGTTGGATTTCAGTATGATTTTAATAATGTGACATCACTTTGTAAAATCTGTAACAATTCACAGATCTGTTACTGCTATTTTCTCAAGTTGTTAATAAGCTTAAAAAAAAAACATGCTGCCATACAACTGCAGAAACCACAATGTCCTGAAATGTAGACGGATTCAGTTTCATGTCCTTTTAACATTTTCATGGTTATTTTTGATGTCATGATTACAGATGTTTTTTCAAAGCAGCATTCACTTTGTAAATATTCCAAATTAAATATTTTACAGTATACTATTAACACTTAGGTGTAGATGCACTAAGATGGGTCAGTCGCAGCGCAAGCATACCACAATTTGCATTTTCATTACGACAATTCGCAGTGCACATTTTGTCGTATGTACTAAGAAAAAACATGTTAATGAAGAGAGCCGCAATATACTAATTTTAAATATTATTTGTGTCATCTTAGCGACATCTCTAGGCAGTTGAGTTGTGGTTTGCTGCAGCAGAGTGCCTGAAGGATAACGTCTGTGCATTCAAGGGTGCAAGAATCAAAGTAACATTATTTTTGGTAAATGTAAACGTCATCTGTATAATGCATTCTGTTCCGTCTTCATTTAATACTTTTATATATATAAAAAATGAAAGGCAGTTTAATCCCATCAGATTCTATAGTGGGGCCCCAACCTTCACCCCCAAAAAGCTTTTCATAATCATACAGTAAACCCTCGCTAAACAGGACATGTTTGTCCGACATAAGGAGCTGTCAGGTTTAAAAACAAAACAATACAATAAAATCGCACACACATACATTTACAGTTCTCAGTGTATTTTAAATATAAATCATTGCGCTGAATTAACACTAATGTGTTTTGGGTACGCTACACATTACATAGCGCTCTTTTTTTGTACTTTAGCCTACTGGTAACACAAAATAAATCATGTTGTTGCATTATACACATTGGTGTACAATGCGCAGAAAAGATTATTTTAAATTGAAACTAAATGATTTTAGGTTTTTATATGTTATTTTAATTATTATTTTTAACTTGGTCTAGTAGCCTAGACCATTAACACACAATAGATCATGGTCCTACACAGATGCTCAGAATGAGCTGGAGGGGTTAGTGGCACATGTGTGCAGCCTATTGCTCCCAACACGCTGGGAAAACAGAAATGTCATAGGAAGTTGTTTTCAAGGCTTGTAAGTACACCCTGACTTTAGTGAAAATTAGGTACTTTGGTGTTCGTCTCAAAAATACATTGAGCATAACTGCCAACATTGAGAAAAAGAGGACTGGGAAATGCCAGTAACAATTGTGACTGTTTGTTTAAAACATGCTTTCAAAAGTTCTTAACAAATTGATGCAATTATAAGTGTCGCAATTTCCAGCAGCTTTAGTACATCTCATTATAATATTTTTGATCCCTCATTTGCATCTCCTCATCTCCACCCTGTTTTTGTGAATTTCTGCAGGAATGCCCAGAATGACACATTAATTTAATTTAAGGCTGAAGCACAAATAAGAACTGCGGCTGCAAAGCATTCGTTAAAATGATGCCAACAGCGTTGTGTTTGTTTAGTAAATTTCACGCTACACTTCTGACTGGTTTGCAACGATTGCTACAGACTTAACACTTTAGTACATCTACCCCTTACTTGTCTAAATTACTTTTTGGTCTGATACTTGCAATCATTTAAGTATTAGACAACCTGGAATTGGTTTGGATAAACCACAGTTATGAATAATGAAGTGACATCTGTATATTATTCAAACCTTTCTTTTTTAAATCTTGGAAATCTACAGCTTAGAACTGCTAGATTCATTCTTAAACGCACATGCATTTTCAGGGGGGCAAGGTGCTCGCTTATACTATTCAGCAGATCATCTTTTATGATCCATTTATTTGATTTAATTCTGGTGATTTCTTATTATGAATTCCTCTGGGTTTCTTTATTTCTTGCTGGGATACACAGCTTACTTGTAGTCTTTAGAAATGGCTCTGTCCAAATCACAACCTCTCTCTCTCTCTCTCTCTCTCTCTCTCTCTCTCTCTCTCTTGTTTTGTTTTCCTACTGCTGTTTTTTCTTAGCCCCTTTCGTCCGAAGAGAACTGTCACAGCACTTATTCCAGCCTGTCAGATAGTCAGTATGGGTCTCCTCCCCGAGGCTGGTCTGAGGAGCTGGATGAACATGGGCAGACCTTGTATGTCAGTGAATATACTAATGAAAAGGTACTGGGGACTGTCTCTTCCATCTTCCCTCGTTTGTTTGTTTCTCTCTCTCTCTCTCTCTCTCTCTCTCTCTCTCTCTCTCTCTCATATAATGGAATGTGATCAAGCTTTGGAACCTCAGCTGCCAAGGATGATGGGAAGATCAGCATGAATGCAGAACAATTCAATTGAAAAAAATAATTAAAACAATGCATTCTGACTCATCCTCTTCTTATGACTGGCATATTCAATCCAATAGTAAAGGAAAAAAAAAACATAACACACTGATATCTGAGTATGGTAGACTACAGTGCGCAGAGGCTAAAAGACTAAAATGACTATTACCGTAGTTGAGAAACAAGAGATATTTGTGCTGCAACCATTTAGTTGGGGGCAGGGCGGGGCAGTGTGTTTATATATATATATATATATATATATATATATATATATATATATATATATATATATATATATATATATATATATATATATATAAATGCTTTTTAAGAAATCTGCACCTTCCCTAAACAGTCCACATAAATAAAGGGTATTCATATTGAATAGTTATGTGGGTAAGTCATTTATGTTCGTATCATAATATAGGTACTTTTACCTGATGGCCTGACAATAATGCTTTTTTTTATTGTTGCTTTTTTGTGTGTCTGATTTATCGTCAGGTTGTTTTCTGTATTGGATTGTCTGCGTGATGTATTTTAATTGTATTCTCGTTTACAGTGGATAAAACATGTTGATGAACAAGGTCGACCATATTACTATAGCGCAGATGGTTCAAGATCTGAATGGGAACTACCGAAAGTGAGTAAGCAAGCTGAAGAACGGAAACCAGTAAGCACTTCTGTGTTAACGTTCATCTCTATAAAGCATTTACAGAGTATACAATATGCAGCAAAAAGCTTAAAATATATGGTATATCTATAGAACTATTGCATATGACAATTTCAGGACTTTTATGTTGTCCCAAAGGACATGATCAGGTAGCCGTATGCTTACTGTAGGTTACATCTGCGTGTTCTCATAATGAACTTCAGTTGAAAGCACCTTCGAGTTGAACTGTCATGCATGGATGTACAGTATGATCTGTTCCAGTGATTCAAACTTATGGGACATCCATTTTGTTGCAGTTATTTAATGTTAAATAACATTTTACTTTGTACAATACAAACCATTCAGTCAGTCTGCCATTAAACTTCATGTTGACATATGCCTGTGCCTTCATCAGAAATGTTTGTTTTGTAGGTTGTGCATGCTAAATAAATAAATAAATAAATAAACATCATGAACTACAGGGTGGGGGATTTAAGAAGTAACATTTTTAAACTAGTTCACTACAAATAAAAAAAAAGCAGCTTTATCCTTGCATCTAAAGTCACGCAAATCTGCAGAATGATGGTCATTAATATATTATGTCTATATCAACATGTATGCAAAACAGCTATATATGGAACAGCTATAATCTAATTAGCGTAATGAAGATCAGCAACACAGTGCAGCGACTCTGTACTGTCCTTTTCCCAGTGACCTGGAGTACTGCTTTTGCAATTCTGTGTGGTTTAAATTACAAATGATATTCTGGTTCATGAAAAGAGAGGTATTATTTTGTGTGTTCTCTATTTTCCTCCTGCTGTCCTGTTTCTTTTTACATGGGATTAACTGGTACTCGTCATCATGTTTTTTTCTTTCAGTATAAACTCTCTCCACCACTGCCGGGAGAATTTCCTAAAAGCAGAAGTCTGGACAGGAAGCAAGTTGACCCTATAGTGTTAACAAAGTGGAGACACAGCACATATGTGCTTGATTTAAGTGACAAGGTAGGATGGAGTGAAGTACCGTTTTGTTTGTTTGCAAGGCTCAGAATTTCATCCTACCTATACCAAGCCAGTCTTCTTTTTTGGGCAGGGGGGGGATGTACCTGCTTGTATTAAACAATTTGTTATATTAAGGAAAAAATAAACGATAGTAGGACATGTAATTAAAAGAAAGAGCATTACAATTAGTCAAAGAAAAGTCCTGTGAACAATTGCATTTTCTAGTAAGACTTTGAAGTGTGTTTTCTTGATGAATTTCCTTAGGTTTTTAAATAGCATGCTCATCAGTTATTTGTTAAAATAGTTTTAAAAAAATGTTTTAAAAAAAATGCTAATTGTAAAATCATTACGCTGATTTGGAAGGACACTGTTTAAATACTCAAGTGGATGTACTGGGTAGGGGTGTAGTGAAGAATAGTACACCCAATGGTTCCTGAATGTTAGGAGTTGGTATGAATACATATTATGCTTAACTCATTTCATTTTTACTAAATATGCTATTATTAAATTATCATTCGGTCTTATAAGCATCATACTAGTAGCTCATCAGGACCATCACATGTATTGTGATGCATACCTAATACCTCTGACATTTAGGAAGGGGATATGAAATAGTGTCATCTGCCAGTGAGGGAGATGGGAAGAGAAACTGATGGAAATGTCATGGAACTGTCTCTAGGATCATGTGCGATCAGCAGGGATCCTAGTTTTCCGCAATAAAAAAAATTGAATTCGCGGATATAAAAATAAAATAAAAATTGCATTATTCCGCGAGTAAAATAAAAGGGTTAAAAATGAGTTTTCTCTGCCACATAAGACATACAAACAGTACTATTGGGTAACAGTTAACACATTAAGTATTTATTGTTCTTGTTACACTTGTTGTGTCTCCTGTTGTATTTTAGTTTATAACTTTAATTATTCTTGAACTATAACCTTGTATTAGTGTAACATGTGTAAGTCGCTTTCGATAAATGCGTCTGCTAAATAAATAAATAAAGTAAAAATGGTTACACTTTCAAATTCTAAGCAAGTTGCAAGTTTACCAGTGCCATTAATCAATAAAGCAAACATAATTTTTTTTTTTACTTCAAATATTACAAATAGTTCCCTGTTGTAAAAAAAAAAAAAAACTGCCGGTTGATCCACTTCGTAAAGAGGAATGTTGGCTTTTACACACATTTTGAGAAAATCTGAAACAGTTTCATGCTGTGTTTTGGCAGTTGTAAGACGCTGAAATGATCCAAACACAGTGGTCTGTTTCAGTATTTTCGTCCTTGCCAAACTCGTTGACCTGATCTTTAGGGGTGATTTTTTTTGTTTTCGGCATCTTTGAACAGCTCTGGATACTGAAATAAACTGAACTTGAATACCGGAAGCAGTTTTATTAGACAGGTATGTTTATGTAATTTAAAGCGAAGCCAGCAGGTTTTAAACTGTACCAGTGAAGGTGAGAGTGCTAGCTGTGTGCCAGTCTGGTCTGCAGGTGAAAGAGACCTCCAATAGACAGCATTCCCCGGCCAAAAGAGCAAAGTGTTACACACATTAAGGGGTAAACGCATATTGTGTTGCATGCTGTGTTGGACATGACATGCTTCACACATATAGGACATCTCTGATGCAATATCTACTTGCCAGGGATATGATCATGAGTTTGGATAATGTGTAAACCTAAAACTTAACAACTAAGCCAAGAAGACATGCCTTTCAGCTAATGCATTCGTGAGTGTAAAATACTCAAAATTACAGATATTCCGGACAGTCATAGGTATTACAAAATAACATCCTAAACCAGGTCTTGTAGATCACATGCAATGGTGCACTGCCCAACATGGCCGGATAGTGTACGCTAGCCTTAAAAGAGCAGATCTTGTGAAATGCTCCTAGGCACAGGGTGTGTATTAACACACATTGTACCGGCCTGTTTTTGAATATGTAGCCAGGATGCTACTCTTTTGAAATTAATCTTTTAAAGTCCATTAGGCTACTTCACTTTAACATTTTAGATGAAAGATGACGCATCCAGTCGCACAGTCCCACGAACACCGTCATTACTTCAGTTCAGGGTTGAACAACACTTTACTGAGCAACTAACGCTGAAATGATTCCAACTGGATGTAGCATTTGAAACAGTAACTCTGTTCTCCTTAAGACCAAGGCAATGAGTGAATGATAAAAAAAAATCTATAATTCTCTTTTTGTTAAATAAATAATAATAAAAAACAAAACTGTAGACACACACTTTTTTGATTCTGTTGCAGTTGTCTGTCGTACACAAGCGTAATGCATCTGAACATCACACGGGGGTTATTGCTCCCCCACCTTATCATGAACAAGTTAGTATCCCTCATTGTCAATGTTCTGTCTTTCCAGCTTAAACAAATAAAACAAACATCCCATTGAAGCAGTCTGCTAAAAAACAATCAAATTAACAAATGTTTCTATTGCTTTAACTACTAACTAAATAAATACTGCTCTTGACTGTCGAGAGGTTTCCTGGGCTCAACTGTAATTTTACAATTAAAATAAAATTGCAAAAACTAATCAATTAAAGTTGCAGTATTCCTTTAGAATCTTAGGCTATTGGCATTTTGACATAAGATCTGTTACATGCTCCTTTGTCAATCTTTAAATGATTTGTCTAACTTTGCAAACACTGCATAAGCTGTCAACTATTTCTTAGTTCTTTTGCTTACTTATTTTGGTATATTTGGATTTTTTTGTTTTGTTTTTATTATTTTTGTAATTTATTATATTTTAACATCTCTTTCATCTTTAGGAATCTCCAACCACTCCAAAGCAAGGCTTTCCTGATTCCGATTCCTGCCCTTCCTCTCCAAAGCACCCCACAGCTGTTAGTATCCATTGCTACTGTATTGCCTTACTTCCAGCAATCCCAATCTTTATTCTGTGGTTTTATGTAGCTGGACAGGAGACTACGCATCATTCCCAGTTTTAGCTCCCTTTGGTGCTGTGCTCCATGACCAACTCCAGTTAATCTACTAAAATTATTCAAACCTGGGAAGCTTTAGACCAGGAAATCCTCTGAGGTTTCTAAGTATCGATATCATGTGGTTGAAAAGTCAAGGACTGAAACTCAGGAGGTCTTTGTTGGGAATCTTGGCTCGGACACTGACCTTGGCTTGGGGAAGTTCCTTAGCATCCGTGTGACTGCTTTCCAGCGCTGAGCTGTAAACCAGGATACAAATATAGGGCTACTCTTGACACATTCTTCTGCCTTCCTCTAGGTGTTAAATGTAATAGTAAAAAATCACCTTACTGTCTTAGACATCTAGTGGGTATGTTCACAAACAATTTCAAAAGCTATATTTTTGACAGTCTTTCGTGTTATTGTAACTTAGATTGATTTATTTTTGTTTTTAAAGGCTTCGGAGAAATGTGGTGTGTTAAATGTAACCAAAATCACAGAACATGGAAAGAAAGTTAGGTAGGTATCTATAAAATATTTTGTATGGTTTCTAGACTTGCAGCTGGACCTTTTTAAAAAATAATTGATACCATTTTCCGTTTGCATCCATAATAACTTTTATTCAGAAAAATATATATTTTGAAAAAGCTGTCCAAAACAGTTAACAGTTTTCGTGCATGTGTCTCATGAAGAAATAGGGTTTCCTTCCCATTCTATTCTTTAAAAGTGTTCTGTAAAATAATTCTGTTTTCAAATAGAGGGAGTAAGATTGACCGTCTCTGGTGTGAAGGATTTCCCTTTGTCAGTAATGTATTGTAGACTTTGGGTATCAAAGTGATCCAAGAAATAGAACAGTTTTGATTCAAAATTCAACTTTCATTTTAGGAAGAACTGGACATCCTCGTGGGCAGTGCTGCAGGGCTCCACGTTGTTATTTGCCAAAGGTCAAGGTGGTGGGACTGGTTGGGTAGGTGCTTCATTAAATAATCCCAGTTAAAGTGCACCTGTGCTTTAGATTCTGCAGTTTTTGTGTCTTGCAGTAAACTTAGTGATACATCTGTTTGTCTGCTTCAGGTGCAGCGAAGCATGGGCCTGTAGTAGTCTTGAAATAACATTTTTTTGCATGAGCACTTTGTTCCTTGGTATTCCAAATGTATTTGTTCATAAAACATTAGCACTGTTTCTTTTTTCTTTTAATTTTTTTTTTTCTAAAGCAATCAAGATCACTCACTGTTGCATCTATAACTTTAAAGAACTTAAATCATTACAACTAGAAAACAAATGTAAACTTCATCCAGTGTACTATACTAGTAAGTATAGTAGCAATCATTTTGGTCAGACAACCTTCTTCAGAGCATAATACATCAACATTTTTTCAGTTCAAATTGAATACAGTAAGTTGAAGTAAAATCACTTTTTAAAATGAAGTTCATGTTTTGTGAATAAGGGTCCTGGGGAAAATCTGTGTTTTCTGCAGCTCCCTTTTAAGTGACATTAGGGGGGGACGTATGTACCATAGTACCATAGAACTTGGCCTTAAAATCCTAATTAGATTGGACTCATACTATTTTACCCATGTAAATAAGTTGTTGTATCTCAGTGAATTTCGTCCTGTAAGAATTTTTTTTTTTAAATGACTTATGGTAGGAAATAGGTGGTTAGCATTTATCTGAAAAGATACATGTATATAAGTGCTGAACAGTTTATCTTTTTGCATGCTAAAACATTTGGTTTGGTTTGGTTCCACTGATAGTGAGAGTAGTGCCTGCTAACCACTGATGCATGCAACACACACTGTACTGGAGAAAACATTGTGTTTGGGGGGGGGGGGGTACATTTATAGCAGGGTCTTTTCACAGTTATCTGGCTTTTGGCTTCATTTGTGCTGTGCACTTTTTTGTGACATCACCACTTTTCTTCCCCCTTTCCATCAAGTCGTACTACCAAAGGGGCTCAATCCCTGAGCTGCTCCTCTCGCTGCTAGCCAACTGGAAACACTCAGTCAAGCGGCGGCCTGCCGTCTCCTATGTAAACTCTGGCCCTGTTACAGCTGCCACTGTATGTGTTCTATCTGCATGCCTCCTCCCATTAGTAATGCCTTCTGTCTACCATTAACACATGTAACTTTGCTTAGGTGAGATGTTAAGGGGGTATGAGGTGGAGGGATACGCACTACTGTTGAATGTATTTATGCATTTATGTGTTCGTTTCAAATATTGGTTGGGGATGGGAATGGTGAGGGATGGAATGCTATTTTTCCATACCAGGCAGCACCTGTTCATTTGTGACCTAAAGGTAGTTTGCATCTGAGGACCAGTACTGTACATGTGATAATATTTTATTAAATCTTTGCATGTGTCATTTTTAAACAGTAAAACATTTTTTTTTGTGTGTGCAAGCAGATGAGCTTTTCCTCATCTCCCATGCTTGGCCCACAAGCAGTAACTGATCACTGCTGGAGAACTACATGCAACAGGGTATATTACATTCATCTAAACAGTGATGAATCTGAATACCTCAATCGCTGAAATCATTCAAAAAGGACTCCTACAGTATGACAACCAACACCTCTAACAGTGCTAGTGAGCTTCAGTACATTTGCTGGAGTAGTTTATTTTTATTTATTTTTTAATTGAATTTGGTTCGCTGTGATATTAATAATCCAACAGTTTAGAACATAGAACAGATATTGAAACAAACAGGACATGTGCCTATATGGAAGGTTAATAGTAGAAAACAACTGGATAACTACTGTAGCTCACAATGTAATGAATTGAGGCTGACAGTGGTGAGAAAGTTCTTCACTTGCTGAACTTGGTTTAAAATGAGGGAAGTGTAGGGCAAAATTCCAAAGCCAGTCTACAAAAGGAACCACATTGCACAGAATTGTATTCGAGGCTTGTCAGAAAGCTGAAAAATGCACCTATGAACAACCACTGAGGTAAAACTGTTGATCATTGGTAGATGCTACCTTACAAAACAAACCCATTCCTCTTTGAGTAGCATAGTACAGAGATTGTAGTTAACAAAGCCTATTGCTGTGAACATTCATACTTAATAAAAACAGGGTGCCCCTGAAGTAACCTGACTTTTTGTATCAATAGTCTGCGACATAAACAAGGTACAGATGGATCATACTAGTGGGTATATGTATATTTGGGGAATTGGACCATCCAGTCCAGCTCTCTAAATGTAATCTCAAAAAAGATTAAAAAAAAAACCCACATTGCTCAATATCGAATTCTCTTTCTGCCCCCCTGAGCCATGCATTACACTTCAGAGGAGGCTATGACAGGAATGCACCAGTAATACAAATTTATGGTGATACTCGCTATGACAAGAGGGTATCTGCTAATAAAAGGTGGCTTGTTGAAATGCTTTCATTATGTAGAGAATGGAAAGTGTTGCTAATGTGCAGTGCGTGTAACTTTTACAGTGGCTGCTGATAATGGATGTTTTAATGAAGAGGCCGTGCATGTTTTATAATCCTGAGCCAGTGGGAGTTCCTTTGCTAATAATGAGAAGAGTGCAGCAGGGGAATGGTTTGTGGTGAAGGGGAGGGGGTGCTTTTTGCTGTACTGGGGATAAAAGGGTTGATAAGTTACAGCATGCCTTTTGGGACAGCCTAGTCTTACTGTTTTCTCTTGGGAGAGGTGTGGCTGAGGGCATTCCTAACTAAGCTACATGACAAGACCCATCTGTTCACAAGACGGTTTCCTGCCCTGTGGGCAGTGATTAGACTCTCCTTATTATCTCTAGTGTGTAATTATTCAGCAATGCAATATTTCTCTATAAAGATGGGGAGGTGCTTCTTCTTTTGGAAAGTTTTCCCATAAGCCTTTTTTTTATTGTTTTTTATTTGTTTTTCTCGTCAGAAGTTTGGGGGCAGTCAATCTAAACCCGAGTTTACTGTGGATCTTAGAGGGGCGATCTTGGAATGGGCTTCAAAAGACAAATCCAGCAAGAAGCGTGTCCTGGAGGTACATTTATTTTATTTTTATTTTTCAAAAATGATAGGCCCATACTCCCTTGTATAAAAACATTGATGCTTTCACTTTAGTATTAGACATGTTGCATTTTTCTACTCTGATACATTATGAGCATCAACAATTTACTCAACACCTCCACTAGTGTTTTCTACTATTAAAACAAACTTGACTTGCATAAAGAAGGAAAAACATTGAGTGAAATAGCTCGCATCACTCGATTTTCAAGGTGTGGTATCCGAAGCATAATCAAGTACAGAGAAACATCGTCTGTAATTGACAAACCCACGACTGGAAGACTAACAAGGATGAGCAATACTTGAAGATAATATCCTTAAAGAATAGAAAGAAGACAAGTGTTGAATTGACAACAGAACTGGCAGAAGGCACAGGTGTCGTTGTCCATCAAATCAACAGTACGAAGGTCACTCTTGAATCAGGACTTAAGGGATGTGTTGCAGTAAGAATACCTCTGTTAAGAAAGGGGAACAAGACTAAAAGGCTAAAATATGCACAAGAACACAGAAATTGGACAATGGAACAATGGTCAAAGGTACTTTTGATGGATGGACAATGAAACCTGTTTTCTTTTTTTTGTTTTGTTTTTTTATAATGAACAATTCATTTAAAGGTGACTGGCAGAGCTATACTGGTGTTCTTTTCTGAAAAGAGACTAATGTTGCAGATAGCAGACTGTTTGTTTGGTTCAAATTGCATGTACTGCTAACAATTGATAAGAGACCTTGCGTCTACAAGCTTCTTGTCCAACATTGACTGCAAGCTAACAAGATAACAATGCTGTGGACCAGAAGGGGCCAGGCTCTAAGACTTTTGGAATACAAAGCATAAAGGAGGGACTGCTGTTGGACCCAAAGATTCACAGGGAGAATAAGAGATAATGCCACTGGACTCAAAGGGTCTCAAACAATACGGAGAAATATGAACAAGGAAGATGTCAAAAACCAGATGTATAGACCTATTTTGGGGCACCAGGGGTCTGAAGAATGCACTGAGTTCAGAGGTCATCACACTAGATTACACACACACACAGACACACACACACAGACACACACACACACACACACACACTAAATTAAATATATGGTAACAGAATAATGTGTTGTACCTTTGCTATTGGTTAAGTGTCAGAGAAAGAGGAGGTGGACCGTCTATACAGAGGGGTATTTAATGTCATGCAAAAGATTGTAAGAACGAGTATTCTGTTTGTCCTGTACCTGGGACCAGACTCCCTGCATATTTCAATAAACTGATTGAAGAAAAGGACTTTTTCTTGAAGAAAAGGACATTTTCTTGAATCTACTTACCATCCTTTTTTTAAGTTACATCAGTGACAAACACACTGTATGCCAGAAAATAAAATCCCTGAATTGTATGTATTTCTTTGTACAATTTCTTGTTTTATTTTAACTGAGACTCATTGCTCAGTAGTTGTATTTTTTGTATTTTGGCTCCCCCTAGTGCTGTATCTTTGCTTTGCAAGGAGAGTTATTGTGTAGCTTGCATGTGCTGAAATGATAATGTAACATTTTAACATGCTGCAGCCAGTGTGTTTCTGTGTTCGTGTGTTTCATTTATTTGACTGGAATTGTATTAATTTTTATTTCTGTCAGTTAAAAACACGGCAAGGAACTGAGCTGCTAATTCAGTCTGAAAATGATACTGTTATCAACGACTGGTTCAAAGCACTGGGAGAGATGATAAGTACTCATGTAAGTATATTTATGAACTGGACATGAAAGGTAGAGTTGTGTAGCACATAGGCCTACTTCATATTGGCGGGTGCTTTGGTTGGAGGGGGGGTGGGGGATTGATTTTAAGCTCATTTTTGCAAATAAGCCCCTTAAAATAAAAAGTCATTCATTTTTCTTTAGGCTTGGGAGTCTGACGAAGCAATCGAAGAGGACATGCCAGAGTCTCCTGGAGCCGATAAACATGACAAGGACAGCAGAGACTCGAAGAAATCACGCAGTGAGTGTGTCTCAAGCACTGTGGTGTCTATAGCAGAAATATATGACCTAATCCTGCCCAAAAAGGGTGTTGGTTGTCTGAATTGCATTTGTCTTTATTTTTAAATAAATAAATAAATAAATAAATAAATAAATAAATAAATAAAATGACCACTATCCTGCAGAAATAGTAGAGGTATATGTTACACTTTACAGTTTTACATACATGTAGAGAAGTAAACTTGGTCAGATCATTTTTTCTTGTATTTAGAATGTGGGAGTATAAGGAGATGCTGTCTGTTAATAAGTAAATATGTAGGTTAATGAGGTCTACTTTGTCACAATACTGATGGCTCTAATGTTGTTGTATATACAGCATTGTGTGGGTGTATTCCATAGGGAATATACTTCTATGGTATTTAAGCAACTCCTGGGAGGAACCAGCATAACTGCTTGATGCTGAACCCTGGCCCTAAGGCTACTGTTCAGGTGCATTACCTGGTAAATTCTGTCAGAATCCGATCACAGCAGGATATATTGAGTAATTATTACTCATTTTCTGTCAGACAACAGAAATCCAGTCTAAATGAATGCAAACCGTACCGATGAGTTTGCATTAGACCCCACCTATTTTGTGAGCCTGACCCTGATTTCCTATGGTACCCTCATGAAATGTTTACCTTACTGACTTTTCCTATTTATTTTTATTAAGTGCTGCATGACTCTCTTTGGGTCACTGGATTAGCTTTTCCTTACTAAACTGGCTTGTGTGTTATCATCTACTGCTTTTCTCAACTAATTTCAAACTAATCTGACTTGCCTTGAGCAGTGCAGCATTACTAATTATCCCCTACTGGGGGGTACGTATCCCTATAGCCTGTGATGTCTGTCCATCAATAATTTGAGGGCATCGGAATCTGGGGCGCAAGGAGGCTGTCTGTTTGCCAAACTAGATCATTTTTATTTGCGTATATGGAGAATGCAGGTTATAGTGATCGACTTTTTTATATGTTCATTGTAGCTTTACATATCTATTAACTGGTGAGGCGGGAGATGTATGTGGACTCTGGCTTTTCTATATGTGAAATCTGCTATGCTCTCTTCTAGCCATGAAGAACTCTGTCAGTATAGATTCTTCAGACCAGAAGAAGACCAGGGTAAAACTGAAGAAGTTCCTGACCCGTCGACCCACACTGCAGGCAGTCAGAGACAAGGGCTATATTAAAGGTAAAGGAATGAATTGGTCATATGTTCAGCCAAATCATTGCCATCTTATCTATCCAGTAAGAGGCTGGTGGATTTAGATATCCCAATTTAAATATATATCCTGTGGGCGACAGATTAGCACAGGTGCAATTGCAGCTCATTATTTCCCTTTCTGACTTACCTGTGCCGTTGCCTGGCAACACAACTGTTTTTCATGCGCAATACGTGTAGTTGGCTACATTTATAGTTTAGCTACCAAAGTTTGATTTTAATCGGCTCTGTATTAGTTAGAGCAGATGTCACAGACCATACTTACAATACAAGACTACTGGAAAATATTAAATATAAACACATTTGCACTTTTGTGTATGCATTCAGGAAGTTTAACTGCCCCTTTGTTTATATAATATTGGATTTGCTCTTTTTTGTGTAACAGATCAAGTATTTGGATGTAACCTGACCAGCCTCTGTCAGAGAGAGAAAACTACTGTGCCAAGCTTTGTTAGGATGTGTATCGATCATTTAGAAAACAATGGCAAGTGTACTCATTTGAATGTCATTTAAAAAAGCTGCTTATGGTTTAATTTTACTTCCATTTAATAGTACCATGCAACATGTATTGCTACTAACTGAACTATAATTTTAGCACTGTATGTAGTCTCTGAGAATTAATGTTTTCTTATATCCATATAAAATAATACAACTAGAGACTTACCAGTGTAAAGCCTAAAGATGAGACATTAATGGAGCGACAGAAGTTTGATTAATTTTATGTTTTCAGGTTTAAATGTTGATGGTTTATACAGAGTAAGTGGAAACCTGGCTGTGATACAGAAGCTACGATTCGCTATAAATCACGGTAAGTGATTTTGTTGTTGAGACAGATCTAAGCATTTCTGCCTTTTGGATGAAACATTAATCCACTCCAACTGTCTACTTTTTTAGGGGGTATTAGAGGTTGTAGTTAAACTGTTCTGCCTTCCCTGAAAGCGTTTCACAGCTTGGCTTTCCAGAGCGAAGATGAATTGGGCTTCTGGATTCTCTCGAGTTAGACCCATCCTTTTTGTAATGTGAAAAAAGGGTTGAATTGGAGAAAACGGTACTGAAATGAATAATAGAAAGCAAATTGTCTGCTACTCCTGTTTCTCAAGTATCAGAATGAAGTGATCAGAATGCAATGCCCACTTTAGTAGGTTTTTTTTTACCTCATCAACATTGGAGATTAACAATTGTACTGCTTTGATGTTGCAGATGAGACTCTGGATCTGAAGGATAGTAAATGGGAAGATACTCACGTCATCACTGGAGCGCTGAAGATGTTCTTTAGAGAACTGCCCGAGCCTCTCTTCACACATAACTACTTCGATGACTTTGTCAGTGCTATCAGTAAGTATGACACACCCTGGGTGCAGGACACCCAGGCACTAAACAAAGGTCCAGTGTTAACAATCCTTTGCACTGGAGAAAAATAAAGTACCATTATTTTCTGAAAAGTAATGAGAAAATCTATACGTGTACTAATATGATGATGCCTGAGTCATCAAATGTTTAAAGTAATATCCCATATACCAGAACAACTTTCCCTCTGATTTGAGAACCTGATATTGAGAACCTAATCCGGAATTACAGAACAATTCAGGAAAACAAATTAATAGCTGGTAAATCTCTCAAGTCCCTCTGTCTGGTGTTATTGCATAACTTGCAATGTTGGTAGAGGTGAGAAACTGCAAACTTCCAGATCAATAAACCTGTGGAATCTAAATTCAGATGTCATCTTGTACTGGGCCTTATTTTAGATATGCTGTTAAATGTGTGTTTTCCTTGATTTCCACACAGTGCAGTACTTGGTTTATCCACAGAGTGGTGTCTTGCTTCACTTTAAGGCTGGTAGCAAATAACATTTCACTAGCGCCTTATAAACATTGTTAATGTGCTCCCCCCCCCCCACAGAAAGTCAGGATTACGAGCAGCGTGTGCAGTCTATAAAAGACGTAATCAAGCAGTTGCCAAAACCTAACCAGGACACCATGCAGGCACTCTTCAAACACCTCAGAAAGTAAGTGTGTGTGTGTGTGTGTGTGTGTGTGTTTCTCCCTATGTATGTTGAGCACATACATTCCACTTAATTCTAGTCTTGGAACTCATACCACTCACATCATCAATTACAGGCTGCATTAAACAATAAAAGACCTTAGCTGAATCATCCAGGGACTGGTCAGTTAAATAATTAAGGACGACATGGTTGGTGTGGTAAAGCCAGTAGCACTTGTTTTAAAAAATCAGAAGTGTGTGTGGTTTGTTTAGCACTTTATTTATAGTTAGCACTTTTATATTGAGAAGTGGCTTCAGTGGTTGCACAAAAGAAAAAAAACGTCTCCATTATCTGTCTTAATACAGATTCAAACTTCTACCGTTATCAGGGCAAGGCTCTTTCTTATTCTAGGGTGTTGCTTAGGGCCCAGGTTTAGGGGGGCCGTGGGAACAATGCATTCAGGCTGCAACAATACGATGCAAATAGTACATGTATTTGAAAAAAAAATAATAATAATAATTTGGTAGGTAATGTTTAAATATAGTGATGATTGAGGAATGTGTTGAATTTTTTTAAAAGATTTGTTGAAAAGATTTAAACTTTATAGCCAAATGTTGAAAGTGTTTTTTTGTTGGTTTGAACCCATATTGTAACACATATAGTAATGTGTATACAGTCTTTTACGCATGGTCTTTATTCCCTAGGTGCTCAGATTCCAGATTCACATACTCAAGTACTGTACATTAAACAAGACTCCAGTGATAATATAGGTGATATAATATAGTGCAATTTCAACGTCATCGTGAGGTAGGAAGATTTATTGAAGAAAGTGAACATGTTGCTGAGGGAGTTTTGATAAATGAAGATGCGATTACATCCCACTCGATGTCGTGTTCTGAGAATGCTTCATCCGTGTGGTAGTTGTCTGGGGATGAGAAGAAAAGTTTCCTTAGAAGTAAAGTAAGGCATGGAGCAGGGTGAGGATCAGCCTTTTTTTAAATGAAGACTTGCTGTTCCATCTCCGCTCACTCAGTTACCCTCCATTTCCATTAAACACTGAACCCTGTTTTGTTGATTAGTAATAGGCAAGTTTAGGGATCCTAAGGGATCCGTTATTAGTGGTTAGAAATACCTGTGCAAAATCTTGCCTTGGATCAGATTGTTGCCAGAACCACCGTTTTGTCTGACCTGGCTGCATCTCCAAATGTGGGAGTGTATCTCATTACTGTCTAAAGGTTTACGTTACTTTTAGTTTTCAGCCAAGAGTGGATTGCACAGTAGCAAGAAGGAACAGTAAAGGTCACTGTGGATGCATGCCTGCTGATAAGTGTAGAAACATTATAAATGTTCAGTTTCAAGGCGGCACACCAGTATGATTACTCATGATGTCTTCTTGTAAGCAGAGCCATAATTGGTGTTTTTTGTCCTAATTGGCACGATCCTCCTCGTTCTTTAGTACAAGAGAATTTTCAGTTGCATGTTGAGCCTGCAGATTGACACTTGCAGTGATTTCAAGTGTCTGCACAAATGCTCTGTGCAATTAGGCATTCCAGTTAGACATTCAGAAATATAGTACTCGGTGGAAAACCTGTGACTTAAATTTGTATGAAAGCAGTTATAAAAAGTCCCCTGTGCTTCACTGAAGGTGCTTTTCACAGCAGTGTTTCAGATCATCACTTTGTCCACAGCCACCACAAGACCAAATAAAACCGCTCCTTGTAAATTTTGGTGTCCCTATGGATATTTTCAATGATTGGGGGGTGTCAAGTACCACAGACAAGAGGAAAGGGGGCGAGGTCCAAAAAGTTTGAGAACCACTGCTATAAATAACACATTGACAATTAAATTCCAGCAGGACCTGTGGTCTTCATGCCATGAGCTGGAAAGGTTGCATGAGTTTGCTTGTTCCTTTTCTGTTAGGATATGTTTTGATCTACCTAAACAGAGTTGTTCAGTAATGACAGTGTTGAAGAAGACTCTAATGAATGTGTGGTGTTACATTTATCTGTGTATGTCTTTTGTTTCAGAGTTATAGAGCATGGAGAAGAGAACCGAATGAACACTCAAAGTGTTGCTATAGTGTTTGGCCCGACTCTCCTAAGACCCGAGACAGAGACTGGAAACATTGCAGTACATATGGTGTATCAGAACCAGATTGTAGAATTGATCCTACTGGAATACGAGAGCATTTTCAGCAGGTAAAACTGCATGAGAATGGGACAAACTTGCCAAGCTATGTACCATGCAATCAAAGCTTACACTTGTGACTTATGCTATGGACCAAGCAGGGAAAAAAAAGTTCTAAAAACTTTTCACTTAACGTTTTGGAGCTATATTTTTTCTTTTGGTTGCCATTCCTGCAAGTAGATGCTGTTACTTCAGGAGCCTGTGTTTACCCTACTGAAAATTGATCAATCCATTGCAAATACTTAACAAGACAGTACAGTTAATAGAGATTAATCCTAGCCTAAGTTGCAATGACAAGTTAATAGTGCGGGTAAGTTGCATACACTGGATTCCTTGGCCAGTATTGACAATTGGACGTCTCGAGGATGTTCACTGCACATCCCGTAAGGGTTCGAAAGCCACTGCCTTCTGGCATTGGTTGCATCAGCAATTTATAAAATGAAAAAATAAAGGTTGTTATATTAGCGTTGTCTGGATAAAGTGTTCTGTTTTGAGTGTTGCTGTTTGTGTGCATGTACATGCTTTCTGCACAGTGACCGCTCGGACTGGAAGGATTCCTCAGCCCATCACAATCCGAAGGCACGTTGCTGCCCGGCAGTGCATCACAGCACACCTTTATTTCATCTAAATAAATATCAGACTGGATGTGCTGAAAGGAAGAGAGTATCCTACTTCTAGGGTACCTGGGTTCTGTTTTGTATTATTATTATTATTATTATTATTATTATTATTATTATTATTATAATACTGGGAATGTTCACAGTATTGTAAGCACTTGTTAAACTACTACTGATCAAAAACAAGTTAATCCTGTTAAAGCATTTAGGGTGCGTGTTCATATGGAATTAGCACATTGCAGTTCTATGCATTTATCATTGTGCCAATGCTCTATAAATATGTCCCTGAGTTAAATTGAAACTGGTCCTTGTGTCAGCCAGTCATATACAACTGAAATGTCTTGAATGCTGAGGAAATAATCAAAACCTGTGTTACGAAATGAAATTTGTTGTAAATAAGCTAATGGTCTGATCATCTTTAGCAAGTGTACATAGATTTAATGTATAGTTTCATGAACTAATGTAGGCTTCACTCCTACAATAACAGTTTATTTGCAAGCCATTTAGCTTTAAGACAGTATTTTCTGGTGCTTTGCTGGGTTAGGGTTAAAAGGATACTTGAGTTCCTTAGGACAACTTTTATTATAGATAAATACTAACTTTGTGCACTTTCTGTCTTTTTAATTTTTTTCTCCCATTTCCAGGGCAATAATTACCTGTTATGAAAAATGGTACTGGAAATAGTATTGAATAGCCTTTTAAAATAATTGATATGTACAGCTTAATGTTGAGAAATTGCCTAGTGGAATCTATTGTACAAATCTCTAACCATAAATGAACTTTGTATGTATACTTTGGTGGTGAGTGATGGTAGTTTAAAAAAGAATCACCTTCATTTTTATTTTTTATATATAAATATATAAATATTCAATAACATAGACTGATTGTTAAAAAAAGAAAAAAATGGTTTGGGAAGTTTATCTGTTACTGGGAGCATGGTCAACTGCACATTTTTTTAATGTAATTTTCTAGACTAACTGCAGTTTGTGACATTGATATATGTAATCTGAATTAAAAAAAAAAAAAAAAGACAAAATTGACACTGTGTTTTCTGTTAAAGTCTGCTGTTTGGAATTATTTTCATTATCCCTGGCCCCAAGTGATGACACTCCAAAGGAGTGGTTAAAGAAAAAGGGCTTGATACCAGGAAGACCCCGGTTCTAATCCCCACTCAGCTACTGATTAACTCTGTGTGTGACCCTGAACAAGTCACTTAACCTCTTTGTGCTCCGTCCTTCGGATGAGACGCAAAACTGAGGTCCTATTGTAAGTGAATGACTCTGCAACAGTAGTTGTTGATGCATAGTTCACCCCCTAGTCTCTAAGTCACTTTGAATAAAAGTGTCTGCTAAATAACTAATTCATTAAATTAATTATTTTTTTAAAAAGGCCCAGGGGTTAATAGCACGTCCACCATCGTCTGATTTTTGCTTTGTAAGTCCTAAGTAAGTGTTTCCTATGATGACTGAAAACATTGATGAAAAAATATATAACAGTTACAGGGTTAGAAACTTATATCAGCCCTACACCCAGTCCTGAGTTTACAAACTACCATCAGGGAAGTATATTATTTAAATGACTAGTGTGATCAATTCAGAGCAGGTTTAACAGGGGCCTGATTGTGCAAACTCTTGGCACCTTGTTGATTTCAGTGATACACCTAAACGAGGGGAGTTCTGAAATCCAGGACTGGGTGCAGGACGAGTGGAAGTTTCTAACCCTGCAGAACATAATATAACCATCTGCTAATGTGTTGGGTGTAGTAGTGGAATTAATAAGATGTAAATTGCTTAATGCCAAGTATCACAGAGCCAAATATTGCAACAGTAAGGGTGATAAATGATGGTTTCAGTGAATTAATAAACAGAATGATTTTCCAGTAGGTGTAACTCTTGATTTTTGTTTTGATTTTAAGTACTGCTAATACAGTGTGTATTCTATGTTTATAATATTGGAAAATCATTAGTTTAGGGATCCTTTTTGTGGTTATAAATTAATAATGTAATTGTGTACATTTAACATGTTATAGCAAAACAATGTATTGCCATGTAGTGTTATTATTTCTAATCATAATATATAACTTTTGTAGTAAATTAATAGCATTGTTATGGCTTGTTTATAGCCAGATCCCTAAACTAAACCAAAATATCTGCCAGTAAAAACAGACGCTGCTTGAACACTGTTGTACACTATTCTATAACAAGTGTCTATTTTCTGTAGGACAGTCGAGTGGTGCTCACAGCTTTTGGGGGTACAAGTATTTTTTAAATCCCTTTAATTAGTTCAAAGGTTGACTGAAGAGCGATTTACAGAGACTTGGGGTGAACTATGCATCACAACTGCTATTGCAGTCACTTACAAATAGGGCCTTGGTTTTACATCTCCTCCAAAGGACGGATATTATCTACATCCTGACTAAAGACGTTTCCCACTCACTCACTGCATACTGTCCAGATCAAGATGAAACCAGATAAAGTGTTAAATTACCTGACGGGAGGCTGTGTCTGTGGTGTTGATTAGCTTTGCCTGGAAAGCTGGCGGCAGTAATTATTCAGAGCATTTTATTTTTTTGAATGTTTTTGAACACTTGCATATTCTGTCTCAAACCAAGGCACATCTCTATGAAAATGGCTCACCAGTTATTGTTTTCTAGAACTAGGTGACCGGCACAGGTGTTTTTGGTTTCTGAAATACGCTGCACAAGTTTGTTGGTGACGTGTATAGATGCACAATTAACACAAAACCTCTTTCCAGTTTCTATTAAAAATGTCTTTTTTAGATTGTGATTCTAAAGGTTAGATATTCATGAATCTTAAACTAGCACACTTTTGTGAAATTAAATTAAGCATTCGCTTATTTAATTTACAGTAATTAAACTGGGCAGGTGGAGACGTCCAAACCATGCCCTCATGGGCTACTTGCCATGTAGTATTTGGTGGCACTGAAGTTTGCAGGAAATATGTTGTCAGGTCGCCATATAAACTACATTGAACAGGATTTTAAGAAAGCAATATTTAATAAAATGGGAAGGCTGTAACAAGACCTGGCACTGTTATTTCCACAATGCTTTAAGAGCACTCATATCCAGATGGGCATTTTTGTGGATGCCTCCAAATGCACAAGGCTCTGAAATATATTTAAAAAAAAAAAAACTGAACTGCAGCATTCTCCCGCCCTTTTCTTCTCATTTAAGCACTCTGTTGTTTCTGGGGTTGGTAGGAATCGAAACACTGCAGCCCACAATAACGAACATCCTCTTAAGTGACACTTGGCACCCCTCCTGATATAATCCATTATAAAAATGCATTGCAGAATATCGACTCCTTGGTAGAATTTTTTTTTTTTTTAATCTTGTGGTGAGGAGTTACAGTTCCTAAGCTGGAAAAAACAATATTATTATTCCCTGTGTTTACTGGGCCAGGGATATGAACTTGCCACTTTACATCCTGAGCCTTTCAAGATGTGGAATATCTTTTTAGGTAACTATAGTACATTTCATGAAATAAACATAATCTCATTTTCTGTGGTCAGATACCTCCAGGGCACACCCTGCACAATTATAATACTAATGCAGTACAGCAGTTGGACTTTATTTAAATGAAAGTCCATTACATCAGATGACATATATTGCCTCCAGACTGTTTTTGGTTTAAATGTAGGCTCCAAGGGTCATGAATAAGCTCTTTAGTTATTTCTTCAAAATTAAGCCACTGACTGGTCCTGATTTCTAAAACTGTATAACTTTAGAAAGTTTGGAACTGTCCTAAACCCCAGTTTCTTAAAGGGCTGACACACACAAAGCTCCCTATTTGTCATGCAGCTTCTTGGAAAAGTCTTTGAGCAGTGGCAGAAGTAAAAGCAAATCCTAAAACAAACAGTCTGTGTCTGCTTTATCTAACATTAAAAGGGAAGGCAGCACATAAGGACCAATGATGTCCTGCTCCAGGATTGTTCCAGTTTCCACAGGTAGCAATAACCCTGCTCCCGTAACCTAACCGGTTTCTTTAAAAGTGCATTTGTAAATCATGGCACTATAAAGTTCACCCTTTCTGAGTTACTGAATTGACCATTTACATTTCATGTGTATTACCTTCAGACCTTTAGCATTGTGTAAGCCACCAGGGCTTAGTTGTGGATGGGGAAAAACCAGAAGACGATGTATAGTATGTCAGGGAAACCAAAAGACTGATGCTATACAGAAACCGACAACCCCTGTGCAAGTAGGGTACTGGAAGATCTGCACTAGCCTGGTAATATGCTTTAGATGTCAAGTGACAAGACTGGATTTGTGCGCAGGACAAACCTGTCAAATTTACAAGCTATATCTGTAAAGTTTTGGCTGAAGCCCATTGCATATCTCTAATATAGTGCGATCACATGGATGGAAATTCTTTTTATGAAAGAACATGTTATTTGAAACCTGTTATTAAGCATATACATGAATACTGCAGAACAGTAGAAACTATTGCTGAGTAAATCAATATAATCTGGTGACTTTTCTCATGCCCTTTTAGAATTGGTAGCCGTTGCAGAAGCAGAGTCCGCTGGTTAGCATTGTGTCGGTGAGTTACAGCACACAGTACCGTATCCTGTAGGACACAGACCTCTTCTACCTGTCAGCTGTGTTACTCAGCCCTGAATGCCTTAAGTTTAGCATTTCATTCAAGAGGCGTGTGTGCCACTGATTCTCATTAGAACAGTTTTTGAATGGTTCTTGGTCCTGTAAGCAAAAGAAAAAAATAAATAAATTCAAATGAATCCCAACGTGGACAAGGCTTTGGCAGCAGGTCATGAATGCTAAACAGTCATCCTACAGTCCAATGTGCTCCAAGCCTAGTCATTGACAGCTCCTAATAGAAACTCAGCAGGAGTCGATTATTCCTCTTTCCTCATGCACTTGTATTGCTTCCATATTTATGTGAGATTAACAAGGGCTGTAGTCTCTCCAACAAGATCTTATTTTAACCTTAATTAAGCCATCGGACACTGCTTTCACAAAGCAGAGAGAGAGAGGAGCAACTACAGCATGTTATCTTTCCATTACCTCGGTCTCCAACATGCATACTAAAGCAGGGGGACTGTGATTGGCTGCTTTGGAGGTTGCCCTATCTCAGGTAACCAGTGGGTGGATGACATCCTAGATAAACGGTGCCAGACTCCCAGTGGTGCCGCAACACAGAATAATTATTGTTCCAGACAGCTGAGAGCAGCAGGGGTTCGGCTTCTCTCGCTTCGCCCAAGTCTGCAATGATTGCTGGCATCCAAAGAGGCTGATTACAAGCAAACATTAATTATACCTTGCTGCTAAAGTGCTGACTTAGTGTGTCACTTCATATATTACTGGCTGGCTTCCGAGCCTCCAGGTAAATACTGTACCTCAGAGTTTATCTACACTTTTTACATTTTATTGGAGGCGTATGAAATGGTTTTTAGTGTGTTTTTTTTATTTTTATTTTGTATTATTATTATAAAGCTGTTAAATATACCAGTATATCATTATCAGGATTTGTCCAGTAATTATTATTTATTTCTTAGCAGTCACCCTTATCCAGGGCGACTTACAATTGTTATAAGATATCTCATTATTTTTACATACAATTACCCATTTATACAATTTATACTCTCCTTTCTGGTCTCTTTCCCTCTGCCTTCAAACAAGCCTCTATCACTCCCCACCTCAAAAAACCTACCCTCGACCCCACCTCCCTCCAGAGCTACCGTCCTGTCTCCCTCCTACCATTCCTCTCCAAAACCCTCGAGCGGGCTGTACATCGCCAGCTCTCTGCTTTCCTGTCCAACCACTCTCTGCTCGAACCAATCTGGCTTCCGCTGTGCTCACTCCACTGAAATCGCCCTCCTGTCTGTCACCAACTCACTAAACTCTGCCCGAGCCGCCTCTCTCTCCTCTGTCCTAATTCTCCTCGACCTCTCTGCTGCCTTTGACACTGTTGACCACTCTATTCTACTATCCTCTCTCGCTGACCTGGGAATCTCTGGCACTGCTCTGGCCTGGTTCTCCTACCTCTCCAACCGCATTTACTAGGTAACCTGGTGTGGAGCAACCTCCACACCTCGCCCTCTCTCAACAGAGGTAAGTCTTGGGTCCTCTCCTGTTCTCTCTCTACACCCGCTCCCTGGGCCCCCTCATCGCATCCTATGGTTTCTCATACCATTTCTATGCTGATGATGCTCAGATTTTCCTTTCCTTCCCCACCTCTGACTACCATCCCCTCCCGTATCTCTACCTGTCTGTCTGCTATCTCTTAGATGCACTCGCATCACCTCAAACTCAACCTCTCTAATCTGACCTCCTGTTCTTTCCCTCCTCCTCCTCCTCCTCCTCCCCCTCCTCTGATCTCTCTATCTGTGTTCTTCTGGAATGTACCACACTCTCTCCCTCCTCCTCAGTTAAGAACCCCTGAGTCACCCTGGACCCCTGCCTCTCTTATTCCCAGCACATCTCCACTCTGGCACGCACTTGCCGATTCTTCCTGAGCAACATACGAAGAATCCGACCCTTCCTCACCAACTACGCCACCCAGCTCCTGGTCCAGGCCCTGGTACTCTCCCACCTAGACTACTGCAGCTCCCTCCTGGCTGGCCTCCCTGCGTCCGCCACCCGTCCGCTCCAGCTCATCCAGAACTCCGCTGCTCGCCTGGTGTTCTCTCTGCCTCACTTCTCCCATGCAACTCCACTGCTCCGCTCACTCCACTGGCTCCCGATCACCGCTCGCATCCAGTTCAAGACTCTTGTACTCGCCTACAGATGCCTTGACCAGACTGCACCCAGCTACCTCCAGACCCTCATCTCTCCCTACACCCCCACTTGACCTCTCTGCTCCTCCTGCACTAGAAGACTTGCTCTACATCCTCTACGCTCCCCTGCCTCCAGAGCCCACTCCTTCTCCACCCTCGCCCCGCAGTGGTGGAATGACCTTCCCACAGATGTCGGGACTGCCCAGTCCTTGACCACCTTCCGGCACCTCCTCAAGACTCACCTCTTCAGACAGCACCTGTAGAACTCCTCTTTTCCCTCTGGACACTTATCACCCTTCCTTAAATGCGCTTCACTTGCTCTTATCTGCTCCCTCTTTTACTGCATATAATCGTGTACTTTAGAGTACTGTAATCTGTCAAGTGTAATTTAATCTGTAGTATTTTGTATTTAATTATATCCTGATGTAACTATCACTGACGCTGTTATCTCTCCGTTATTGAATCGTATTTTGTCATATACTTGTACTTGCTAGAACTGAAGTCATTGTATTTTATCTTGCTCTTAATTGTATTAATACTTGTACTGTGATTCTTGAAATGTATTTTTGTTTACGACTGTAAGTCGCCCTGGATAAAGGTGTCTGCGAAGAAATAAATAATAATAATAACACATGATTAGATAAAGGTCAGGGTTTCTGTTTACATAAAAAAGACAGGCGAGGGACCACCAATCTGCATGTTTTTCACAATATTGGTGTGACAGAGACAGAATGATTCTTGGTGATAAATCTCCCTCCTGACCTGTGAGGGTGCTGTGTAAAGGGAACAGAGTGCCCTGGACTGGATGGCCAGACAATTCATTCCCAGGGTTGGGTAGAAGTTGGCCATCTAGAAAGGGGGCGGAGCTACGGTACACCAAATCATCGACCCGGAAGGGAAGCAATGTGGCAACCACGGATTGGAGAAGCGGTTGCAATCATTAACCAAGGGGGCGTGATTGACTGTACATAAGGGGCCCTAGCGAGGTGATCTGTCCCTTTGTTATGGTTAACACTGAACCAGAAGGAGAACTGTACTGTTATCATGAGAGTTTTGATTGTTTTGTCGTGTCTTAAAATATACTTGTTTGCTGTTATTAGACGGCTAACACGATCTGGAGCTGTCGCTAAAGGCCAGCACAAAACCCGGACAACACTGCACTTGTGTCACCATTAATTGTATTTGCACCACGAGCACTACAGCAGTTATTGTGGACTTGTGATCATGTTTGTGTTATTTGTGGGTGTTTAAATACCGGATTAAACGGAGCAGTACGCAAAGCTGTGTATTGCCTGTTCTCTTTATTGTTTACTGTTGTCATCAGACTTGGGATTACAAATAAACCAGTACTTTGTTGTTTGTCTTTGTCTTGAGCACTGCATCACCCCGACACCTGCGCACTGCAAACCACTTTGTCACAATTGGTTACTCTTTATTTTAACAGGGGGCGTTTCTGTTCATTAACTGAATACTAGCTTACTTCTAGCAGTGTTTCATTATTTGTTAATGACTTGTTTATAAGTTTGCGATGAAATCAGTGATATTTGTTTAACCCCTATATTGTGAAATGTGGCAAAAGAGGTTTTACCTTGTAAAGTGAATCCAGATGTGTCAGACATGGAAGGAGTTAGCTAGCTGTTCAAATGCATTGCTCAATTGTAGGGCATTACAGTGCTTATTGTTTAACACAGTGTACTGCAAACTCAGATAGATTTAAAAATAGCTGCCTAACTAAAATGTTTCTTATCAAATATTATTTTGTAATCATATTTGCTCTGCTAAAATGTGTTCAGCGCTTTGAGAGATCCTGGTTTTGAAAGGTGTTATAAAAATGCAATGTTGTATTGCATAAGCATCTTTTAATTTGAAAACACAGTAGTTGTTTTTTTGTACAGTGCTGCTGTACAATAGACTAGCACACATCCTTCTTTGTTACATCAACAGCACTGACATTATTGTTTAGAGGGGAGTTTGAAATGTTTGTCCTGACCTTGTCAGGATGATCTGTGCTCCTTACTGCCGATAAGGAATAGCATTGTCAAACCAGGTTTAAATGATCCTTGAACAGTGTCCTACCTGACTTACACATGACTTAGACACCCTAGCGTGGCCTGGCCAAGTGGAGGCTGGCTTTCATATTTCATTGGTTACCTTAAGTCGTCCTCAGGGTCTGATTGGACAGGCTTTAAACATGTAAGCAAGTATGTGATGTGGACTTTGAACTCATTTTGGCTGACAGCTAATACTGCAGTAATGTTATTACAAATTACAGGACCATTTGTTTTTTCACCTTAAAAGGTCCCCAAAGCTTAAAGTGATTGTAGCTAAGAAAGTACTTTCATAAATCTTATCTGTCAAGCTCTTTCATTCACCACAGCTGTGGCCAAAAGTTTTGTATCACCTAGACTTTTACGATTGAGACACAATTTTATATATATATTGAACATAATTTATTTAACATCATGTAATCAAATATATAACAAAATAATACCGTAAAAGTCTACCAGAAGCCATAATAGTAGTACAGTATTTTATGTTTGATTTTGAAATGTCACATTTTTCAATTTGTCAGTTTTTTGTTACGTGTATGGAAAACTACAAAGCGGTATGTAATTCCGTATGTTAACGTTTTTCAGCAGGTTTCATTCGACTTTATGAAGCAAAATGAGTTCATTCTATAGGGGGATGCAAAACCTTTGGCCGTAGTTCTATATAGGTCTCAAATGTGCAGTTTTGAAAGAAACACATGATATTTATTTTCATTTTAGTACTGCACTAGTTAAAGAAAGTTATCAGATTGCTTGCCTTGCCCTCCAGGAAATCAGTTATACTTGTACTTCCTAGGTCATTTAGCCTCAGCGGTGTTTTGGGGGGTAAGCATCTTATTGGCTGCAGTTCATGTAAGTCATTAGGGCAGGAAGGCCCTGGAAAGATGGGGACCATTTCACTCACACGGTGAAATGCCCATAAAAGTGCAAGACCTCCCAAAATCCTGCAAACAGAGATTTCTTAGCAATAGATATCATGTTTGAAATTGAAAATAGATGTTTGCTAAAAACAGATTTTTTTTTAAAAAAATACACACTTGAGACCAATACAGTGAAAAGATGTACATGTATTGGAACATTTCTGGGATTATTTACATTCACTTTAAATATTCTGACAAGCAAATATGAGCTAGGATGAGATGCACATGTATCTCTTTATCTTTTCATTTTGAGAATTAGTAATGTGACTGTACTGTGTAAGTGGGGGGGGGGGGGGGGGGGCTGACATACTGGTGGTTTGTTCTGGAATGTCTTTGTGTTTCTAGTGGAGAGGGGTGTTCTCCCATTAGTGTTTTCAATAGTATCACCTCTTGTAATTTAACACATTACAGTTCATGCACAGAAACCATGGCAACTGGCCTCTTACCTGAACTTATTATGAACACACAGACTAATGGTTCTTATATATATATATATATATATATATATATATATATATATACTGTAAGACAGCATGAATAAAGTGTGACTATACAGTTTGACCATTGGATTAAAACTGACCAACACACAAAGTGATTTGGTGCCAAGAAACAGCAGTGATTGTAATCTACTGTGCTTCGATGTTCTCACACGAAGAGTAAAGAACAAGCAAAGAAATGGGACCCAGTAATAACATATATATATATATATATATATATATATATATATATATATATATATATATATATATATATATATATATACACTGTCAGCTTTGCACTGGAGCAAAACGCTTTGTGAATGGACCTGAACATGCACAGAAGATTTAAATCCTGAAATATATACTGTATATACAGCACTGCTTACATATACAGAACTGACTGACAGCAAATTGCTCCCAGGTTTCCAAATCTGCAGCATTTAATGATGTAAAACAGCAGAAACACCTGTAAAACGTTTAGTTTACACTGCCGAGCAGAGCGCCAGGGGAAATCAAAGAGATGTGCTCGGAATGTATAAGGGGGTGGGGTAGGGGGGGTGCAAACCTGATGAAACAGGATCCCTCACACTGCAAATCTGAGTGTCGGGGAGATAAGGGTGGGTGGATTGTGGAACAAAAGGAATAAGCAAGTTTAGGTAAAGATAACGTCGTCTTTAAATGTTAGACTTAAACCTACTCTGTTATTCTTTTTTTAAGTGTTCACTTTATTGATTTTTTGTTTCTAGTCTAAATGAATGAAATATCCAGTCACATCATTCGCACTGGCTGACCTGGACAGTTTCTGAAAGACAACAGGATGCACAGGGGGTGAGAGGTCTGCAGTGAAGTGTATGTGGGGTGTGGCCTGGGTGCCTCTATAAACAATGCTAGGCATGCAGATTGTGATGTCACACAAGGCACTTTGTGATCACAATGCTTAAAGCTGAAACAGAATTTACAGATGCAAGCACATTAACCAACTTACATTGCAGTTACATGTACAGCAGTGTTCATTATGTATACTTATCGCTAAATCATACGACTAAAGCCCCTTTTCGCACTGGCACCCCTGGCTACCCAGGTCACAATCCTGTGTAGTGTGAAACCATGTACCTGGGTTGACCCAGGTCCCAGTGACCCACCTCAGGTGAGTAGACACACTTTGACCCGTGTTGAGCGAGACAAAATGCATGATGGCTGTTCTTAAGTCAACAAAATAACAAACAGCCACGTCTGCGTGAAAGTTTCATTTTCTGTTTATTTGGTTTAGCCATATTGTTGTTGATTGAGATGCAGCATGAGGCAGAAACATTTGCTCTAATCAACATCTGGGTCAACGGTTCAATCCAGAGAAGCTTGGATGGAAGCGTCCGTAACAAACTGATTCCAGGGCATTGATACGCCTATTGTGCACTTGCGTCTGTCACCCAGGTCAACCCTGCTTTATCAAAAGCAGTGTGAAATCTCATAGCCGACCTGCATGACACCAGATCCTAAAGGACCTAAAGGCTTTGACATTTCAATAGTTTAATATTATTTGGTTGTAAAATGCTTAAACCATGACTATTCAACAAACAAACAATAAACCTTTTTAAACATTCAACAGCAAAACGATTCTTATTTGAATACAACTCACATAACAACAACCATAACAACAACCACCAAGGGTTCACTGGGCTTGCCGCAGAGGAGCAGACGTTTTTATTAAGAAAGGACCTTAATGTGATGTATTGTGTTATTAATCGCATAATTGGGTCTGTCAGTATTAAAGAACTCTGGCATGGCTTTTGTCTAATTTTTAAACCAAATAAACTTTGGTCTCCTAATAGTTCCCCCTAGCGATTAGTAACAAACAGACACTGTTCCTTTTTTTAAAATTAGATTTTAATGGCTAATTGTTATATTGTATTGTTATATGACTCTAATATAATTTAGAGCAGAACAAAAATCTAATAACATATTTCTTATTATCACTTTTTGCTGTTTAAGTGTCAAACTGGTGCTACACAAACCAATGTTTTTATTTATTTGAAATCCATTGCTGTGCTACTGCCTCTAGGTTGCAGACGCACAGTTAATTAGTTTCAATATCTTTGATGCAGTGATCCAGTTACAGTGCTAATGGATTGGGATTGTCTTCTGTACTCTTATTCAGTGTAGACTGGGATGCACTGTAAACTACCTCAAGTACACTGCAGCTCCTTGAATCCGTCTTGAGCTCATTAGGAAATGTTTGTTCAAACATGAGCAAACAAAAAGTTATTTTTTACATTTCAGTAATAATAAAGGCTCCTGCACATAATACAAAGTGTGGCTGGATGAGGATGAAGACAGCATACTCTTTGATTCTACATTTTTTAAACATTGAAGTAATTCTTCATTATGCATGGACATGCATTTGCACACAAAGCATGTCCACATTTGAAATTAGATTGATCCTCTAAGAGTGCAGGCTATCGAACAATGGGATATTTCCTAAGAGCAGTGTTTATACACAAGATAACACAGTTGGAAATTATTACTGTCATTAGGTTGCTGGTTCAGTGCTGGAAAGCTTGGAATGGGAGCACCCCTCAGGGTCCGGTAGAGAGCCTAAACTGCATGTTATACTCTCCTGCCAATTCACCTTAACCTAAAACACACTTCATTATCTTTTATAGTCTCACTTTTCATACTGAAGTTGTTTTGTGTTCCACTGGTAAACTGAGACCCATGAATTAATTAGCAAGCACAACCTGCTGCTCTCAGCCCTTTCTCTAACCCAACTCTCTGGAGGTGTCTCAATTAGCACCTGCCCATTTTCTAACCCCAGCACTGCCACATTAAATGCATACTTTATAATAATACAAAAACGCACCATATTTAGAGATGACATGTGCAGGGCCTGCCATGCAAGAGTAGAACCAAAGAATACAAAATATATCCATTACAAACCATAATTTTAATACACCACTCAAAACCTTAAATATAACCCATGTACAGTATAGCACACAAGCATTCTGTATGAACTCCTAAAAGAATGCACAGCCTCTATAGTGAAACTACTAATACCAGTATCAGTGAATGTTTTAATTTCCATTGAATGTGTGTGTCCATGAATGTAATGGAAAAGATATCATCTGTCTGCCCTGTGTGAAACAAACCCTGCCCTCCCTGCTGCTAGAGGGGAAGCGCGCAGCAAGCTAGACATTTACCTGCTGCTAGAGCCATTCACACTGCTTCCACAATGTGGGAAACGTGATAGCGAACAAATCCATCACTTGAAACACTCCAATAAAAGACAGGTGTCAAAATTCAAATTTAATAAAATGGTATTCTTATTATAATACATGGTGAATGATAATTTTTCTATGAACTTGTGTGTTTTACAGTCGTATTCTTCACAGTGATGGGATGAGACTCGTGTATAAGAAGATTAGGTGATGGCACGAGACCTGTGTATACTAAGATTGATGATAAAACTGCTGACTTCATTTTTTAAAATAAGTTCTACCATCAATACCAAACCAAACAGCAACTGTCACCAGAACCCCTCAATAGAATTACAGCCGACTTCTTCTTCTTCTTCTTCTTCTTCTTCTTCTTCTTCTTCTTCTTCTTCTTCTTCTTCTTCTTCTTCTTCTTCTTCTTCTTCTTCTTCTTTTGCAGCACTCCACAGTAATATTTTTCTATTCAATGGAGTGTCTTGACTTTCGCATGACCAGGCAGTGGTCCGGCTGACCTTTTGTCCAGTATGACTGGTGTGAACTGGCTTGAGTTGGTTTTAGGCTGGTTTCACTTGTACCCAGCTGTAGTTTTCTGAGCACACTGTGCCACCCAAAACTGCATATGCATCAGCTGACAGCGAAGAAGACAGTATTACATTAAAATACAACTGAAAAAGGGGGCTAGAGCTGAAAGCATTTATGAGATATAAAAGGTGTGATACATTTTAAATGCGTTTCAGCTGAAACAGAAAAGGAAAAAATGTGGCAGAAGTAAAACTATGTATGAAAAGGTTCAACGAGGTTCGTTACTTTCATCACAATTAACAAAAAAAGAACATTGTATCACATTGAACATTGTAATACAGTGCAGCATATGGAGCTTTCTTAGTGTGTCTCTGCCAGTATATCACTCAGTAACCACAAGGGGGGGCAATAACCCCCTTTTCTAACCAAAAAAAAAAAAGAAAAAAGAAGACAGCATACTGTGTGTCCATATAAAGGCTTGCGTATGGGGAAGTAATTCAAGCCAATGACTCTTTCATAATTATAAATAATATTCATCCAACCAAAACACAGGTGACATCAGCTGCCGTGAATTAATTTGCACTCCTACCCAGTTTCAGTGGCACTTATTTAACCATGTAATTCAGACGTGTTCACAGAACGTGAATCAAGTGGTGGCAGCTTATTGACACACCCCTTTCCCTGCTTGTGCTGTTGTTGGGAGCGTTGGAACAGAATCTGCTGTAAACCAGATTCATTAGAACATAAGAAGAACATAAGAAAGTTTACAAACGAGAGGCCATTCGGCCCATCTTGCTCGTTTGGTTGTTAGTAGCTTATTGATCCCAGAATCTCATCAAGCAGCTTCTTGAAGGATCCCAGGGTGTCAGCTTCAACAACATTACTGGGGAGTTGGTTCCAGACCCTCACAATTCTCTGTGTAAAAAAGTGCCTCCTATTTTCTGTTCTGAATGCCCCTTTATCTAATCTCCATTTGTGACCCCTGGAGGGAGCAGGAAGTAATCTTGTATTGTAACGCTTGAAATGTTTTTGCTTACGATTGTAAGTCGCCCTGGATAAGGGCGTCTGCTAAGAAATAAATAATAATAATAATAATAAAGTAATCAATTCCACAAGTAGAACGACTGAATATTGCATGTCCCCAGACAGTAAATACAATACATCTGCAAGGGCAACTTACTAAGATTAAAACAAAAACTATATTCAATGCACATTGTTACTGTGTGTATTCTCATCCTCCCAGTCACAGAAGTGCATGTGAAGGAGAAAGTATTAGGAAATGGAAACTACTGTGTACCCACCTGGTCACTAATGACATGTAGTGTGTCCTGTTAGTTCGCAGGATCACTGTCATGGGAAAACATCACATAAATGTGTCAAAATGTGCGTCCTGTAAAATAAATGCTTTTTCTGAATACAGCCAATGATACATTAAGGCACAAAACTCTGCAGTGATCATGAAATGCATTTTATTTATAGATTTTTTTCTAAATCAGCTAATTGCTGAACTCATTTTAGATGTGATTAGATGAAGTTTGAAATGACAAGAATGCCTGGGCTTTCACCAAGGGGGGCTGCTAACAAAACCAACAGCTGCATTGTTAATAATACTGTGAGTGTCTATTTGGAAGTGAGCAAAAGAATGTATAATTACTTTTGTTTAAATTGAAAACATAAACAAATTTGCTCCTGGTAGCAATTTTGATGTTACACATGGATCTTTCCTGAAGTTTGCCCTTGTCAACCACTGGAGGTTATAGGAGGTGAAAGAACAATCCCATTGTACGTTTTTTATATTGGTCTTAACCTATTAAATGCCATTGTCCTTTTTGGAGGACAGGCTACTTTGGAATTGTTTTGGAGCATTTTTATGTGGCATCTACCTGTTATTTACATTGTCTCTTTAATGATATTGTTATGATAACTGACTCTAATGCTGAGAACCGCAACTTTAAATGTAACAGTTAATTCTGAAAATATAGCCCTTCAGATGCTTTTATGATGCCTCAATATAAAATAAGAAACTGAAGCCTAAAAAGTATATATTTCTTGGTGTTTTCCTATCCACGGTAATGATAAAGCTCCATGTGTTGAGCTTCAAAGCCAGTGCAATGTTAGAAAATGCATCCCTTGGTCACATGAGCATGTGCAATAGCTCTGCCGGTCACATGGGCAGCGCAGTACCTGTTTCAGTAATCCCCACCTCACTCTTTTGCCCCACCTACTTATTTTTTGCATCCCAGCCTCTGTCAAATCATCTAAACTAGCGAGGTTCAGTTGAAATAGTTTTATTGCCCAAATAATTGTACAGGATTTATATTCTGCCTTCCTGCTGTGTTAAGAAAGCCAGGTTGGGAAATAAAACAACATTTTAATCGGAAGAAATGAAATTCTTTCCCAAATAAAACTATAAATTATACAAAATAATAATAATAATAATAATAATAATAATAATAATAATAATAATAATAATAATATTCTCCAGTTATTCTGTTTAAAATGACTTTTCTAGCAAAATACAAAAACAATTCTCGCTGGCTCCCGTTGGTCGATGCATGGTAAGATTGACAGAGGAACCAACCAATGGTCGTCTGGATCCCGACTGGGTTGTATTTCTTCATGGGGTCCTAACATATATGAAATATTCTGAAAAGTATTTTCTGTTTTTTTGGTCGCTCCAAAACATTTTTCAAGCGAACATGTTTTTCTTTTTCTGTAAAATCACATTTGCTGACTGTTGTGATCTCAAGTAAGTTTTTTCGAAGGTATGAACAGAAAATAGAAGGCACTTTTTTACACAGAGAATTGTGGGAGTCTGGAACCAACTCCACAGTAATGTTGTTGAAGCTGACACCCTGGGATCCTTCAAGAAGCTGCTTGATGAGATTCTGGGATCAATAAGCTACTAACAACCAAACGAGCTAGATGGGCTGAATGGCCTCCTCTCGTTTGTAACGTTTCTTATGTTCTTATGGGATTGAGTGTTGTAACGTCTATAAATGAACCCTGCAGTATGGGGATGCATTTTCTGCCTGGTATGCAAAATTTGGTACACAATGATGTCAGAAAATGCTACTGGGATGCATTTTCTGGCTTGAAATTCCACTGCTCTGATTACAGGCATGTCTAACTTGATTGTCCTCAAAGTAGGACGCAGCAGTTTGTAGCCAAGACGCAGGATTTCATTTTCTTCTGTGTAGAAATATTGACTTAAAATTATCAAGGTACATAAATATAGCTTGAGCTGAATTTTTTTCAAAGAAAAATCAATGTGGTACTTAATGGGTTAAAACATAAACTATTAAAATATGTAAGTATGATTAAAAAAAAACACACACACACAAAAATACAATATGTACGGCAAATGCAAAGAGAGATTACAGAGTACACACTTGTACGGCACAGTATATACCAATATACAACACATAAATGGTTTTGTCAGTGTCAGTGTGAACAGGGTAATTCTGTGTCACTAATAGCTTATCAGCCTGTAGCCGGTCGTAATGCAAAAGGTGCCTCGCTGGAGGAAGAAAACAAGGAGTCTTGTTTGAGTGAATGGTCACAGAAGACTCAGCAGTTACCTCCTGGGTAGAAGGGCCAAAGCAGGGGTTGCAGTTCATGTAATTCAGGGAGTATTTACTGAGTTAAAGGTCACTGGCTGAAAATAGAAATAGTGCGCCCATGATGCATGGATAACCCATTAAAGAGATTCAAGGATTAGAGGTGATAAAAAAGCCTAATTAAAGCATCAACGCGCTGGGAGCTGCATGCACGCTATAATAACAGAAGGGGGATTGTGGGATAGGCTGGGGGTGGGGTAGTAGGCTGCAATGCTGATAAAGACAGACACACATACAGTGCTGTTTTCCCTGCTGCTGCTGCCAGACTGATCAATACTTGCATTCTGTGGTCTAAATTGAACATCTGAAGAGTTTTCAGTCTTGCAGTCTTTTTCTCCTTCTCTGCTTTGCAACTACATTGAAGGAGCAATACCCCGCTGAGCTGCCTAGTCAAATCAAAAGTTTTTTTTTTCTGCTGCATGCTTGCGTGCAGGGGGGTTGTGTGGGGTGGTATGGTGTGGGATAGGGTCGTATGAGGTGGGTGGTGTGGTCTGGTGTGGTGTAGGGTGGGATGGTAGGGTGGGGTGTGGTGTGGTTTTGTGTGGGGTTTTGTAGGGTGGTCTTGTGTGGTGTGTGGTGTAGGGTGGTGTGGGGTTGGGTGGGGTGTTGTGATGTGGTGTAGGGTGGTGTGGGGTTGTGTGGTGTGGTGTAGGGTGGTGTGGGGTTGGGTGGGGTGTTGTGGTGTGGTGTAGGGTGGTGTGGTGTGGTGTAGGGTGGTGTGGGGTTGTGTGGTGTGGTGTAGGGTGGTGTGGTGTGGTGTAGGGTGGTGTGGGGTTGGGTGGGGTGGTGTGGTGTGGTGTAGGGTGGTGTGGGGTGGTGTGGGGTTGGGTGGGGTGGTGTGGTGTGGTGTAGGGTGGTGTGGGGTGGTGTGGGGTGGTCTCGTGTTGTGGTGGGGGTTGTGTGGGGTTGTCTCGTGTGGTGTGGTGTGGTGTGGTGTGGTGTGTTGTGGGGTTGTGTGGCGTTGTCTTGTGTGGTGTAGGGTGGTGTGGGGTGGTGTGTGGGGTTGTGTGGGGTGATCTCGTGTGGTGTGGGGTTGTGTGGGGTTGTCTCGTTTGGTGTGGGGTGGGGTGGTGTGGGGTTGTCTTGTGTGGTGTGGGGTGGTGTGGGGTTGTGTGGGGTTGTCTTGTGTGGTGTGGGGTTGTTGGGGTTGTCTTGTGTGGTGTGGTGTGGTGTTGTGTGGGGTTGTGTGGGGTGGTCTCGTGTGGTGTGTGGTGGTGCTGTGGTCACATGCTTCCCTTGCATCAGGGAGACTGCCTGCAAACACGTTAATGAGAGCAACAGCACAGATTACTTTAGCAAGATCCTGATGAGTTGAAGAGGAGTTTAAATCGGTGTGTTAATGAAATGTTCAGGAGCCCTGCCCCAGATTTCATCAGATTTCATCCTCAGTCATATTGTGCTTCAGCATCCAAGAATGGGCAAATTATTGGTGTTTTATGCTGACGAACAGACCCCCACTGACAACTTTCCGTGGAGAATTAGTGATGGTTATCATTAAGTAATACCCTTATAAAAGTGTTCCATAATAAAAGCATAGGAAAGTGTAAAGAAGCATAGGAAAGCATGGCAAAGCATACACAAGCATTGTACAGGGCACGAAAGATATGGTAAAGCATATTGAAAAAAATGGTAAACTTTTATAAAGGTAGGCTTGTATCTCTCTCTCTCTCTCTCTCTCTCTCTCTCTCTCTCTCTCAAATCTGATTCCTTCAGTCTTCAACAAAAAAAAAATATGGAAAACCAACAGATTCTAAGCACAATAAAAGGTAAATCAATGTTAATAAAACAAATAACAGTTAAAGAAATGGATTTGAAATCATTGCTGACAGCATTCCTTTCAGGCTTCGTATTTATCGTATTCCTTTCTTAAGGTCAATTCAAGAGAGCGTAAATAAGCCTGTTTAAATATTTCCATTCTCTTTCAGTGGGAATGGCTCTAACCTACAGTGCAAGAAATTAGGTGAAGGTGGGCCACCCCGAGGAGCTCCACGGTACACTGATTGATGTGCAAACTACTGAAGCTCCGGTGATCCCGCATCACTCACAGCTCTGTGCTGCCTCTGAAACTGACCCTGTTAGCACAGCCTGACTTGGATCATTTGTCTCAGTGGCACTAAGGGGATTTCAAAACAGCTGTGAATCTGTGCGTTTCAAAACCCCAACACGCTGGGAACCGATGCTTATTTTGATTTGCCTCGCATACAGGCTGGGTGTCGTCATAGCGCAGAATGTCATAAATATCATGAACATATTTTCTCGGTATTCACACAGTAATCAGTTTTCTCTTTCTCCCTCACCTTCTGAGCTTTCCTCGGCAATCATAAATTGCTACAAAGCGATGCAGGCTTGGTGACATTTACTCCTGCTAGCATAGCTCGAAAATTGGAATCTGTGCTTTCTTTAACCGCTGAGAAAAATGGTTACATTCAAAAACATGGCTTATGTGGATTTTTTTGCTTTAAGGCATCAGTCGTTTGGATTCAGAAGCATGGTGCTATAAATAATTGTACCAACAAAACAGAACAGAGTGAAGAAAAACTAGCAACAGAGTAATGTCTTTTATATTGAACTTTAAACAATATCATGCCTATAAGACACAAAAATGTTCTTTAACGGGAACATACATTAGCATGACAAATGCTTAGGCAGGTGGTATTCAGTTGGAGGTACATGATAAATGACATGTTTAAAGTTGTAATCTACCATATGGATATATACAAAAAAGGGGGGATTGGCACAGAAGTCGTCATGGGGAACTCAATAGAAAGATGCAATAAAAAACAATGCTGAATGACTGAATGAGCTCAATTCAGCACTACTGTATGTGTATGTGGATGTGCCCCGAGCCCAGACACTATGCTAGCCCTGTATCCAATCAAGGGTTATTCATTGATAGGGTTTCTAAAGCATTTGGTCTGTTGCTTCAGAAGAAGGTGCACCACTCTCTGAACAAGGGGGTGGTGTGGTGCTGTGGTCACATGCTTCCCTAATGAAAGCAGCGGCACAGATTGCTTAAGCAAGATCCCGATGAGTTGATGTGGAGTTTAAATAGGTGTGCTAATGAAGTGTTCAGGAGCCCTCCCCCGGATACCATCCCTCAGTCTAAATAATTCAGTGGTCCTAGCACAGAGTGGCTACATTCAGTTTTGGTGTGCCGCCAAGTCTGATGCAACACAGTGTTGACATGATTTTACTGCATCCTTCACCTGCTATCTGCTGCACTCTCGCTGACAGATGACTTTAAAAATACATGTATTGAATTGAACACAAATAATAATTATTCACCAGAAAGAGGAAAGTGTACAATCTGTATCCTGTCTTAGAATGTCTCATAGAAGCCCAGATAAATCAACAGATCTCTGTTTCAGGGATTCTGGCAATTGCACAATTCAGCTTACTCTATCGGTTTCATGTTTTTCTTTAAACGATTTTAGGAAAGGGGAAGTAAACAGTATCGAAATACAATACAAGAAACATTCCACACATTCCAGTAAGAACATAAGAACATATGAACATAAGAAAGTTTACAAACGAGAGGAGGCCATTCGGCCCATCTTGCTTGTTTGGTTGTTAGTAGCTTATTGATCCCAGAATCTCATCAAGCAGCTTCTTGAAGGATCCCAGAGTGTCAGCTTCAACAACAGTACAAAAACGCTGCAGTGTTACGCCTGGCAGCCATGTCAAAGGGATGTGGATATTTATTAATCCAATTCGGTTAAGCTTTACAGTCCCATGTAAAAGTTGTGAGCCCTTTGTAAACGCTTGTTACCTGGGGTATAGTTTATAATACACCCCATTCTGCGGCACACCTGCTTCAGAGAGCTAATTTACAACCAGAACAGGCTATCATTTAAAAGCTAGATTGTCTCACTGGTTCCCTGGGTTCTTGTGAAATGGCTATATATTGTATATGCAGCGTTTCATTTTAATTCCTGTCTGATTAGTGCTCTCACAGACAACCTCCTGGCGCAGGGTTCTCCACAGGCCATGGCATTGTGAAATGGCTCTACTAAAATCTTGCACTGGGGGATCCCCGAGTCGGTCACCTGGCAAAAGCGCAGGGCTAAAATAATTGGGCGAACCAAATAAAAACATTAAAAAATAAGGGTTATAGTTTATTTAACATTTAAACAGAACTGTGTGAAAGAGCTTAAGAAAACCTTACTATTAACATACTCACGTGACTATGACCTCTGTTTCACAGCGAAGCAGAAAAATTCGATCTGTACTCGTAAGTTCCATTAGCAGTGTTATTGCAAACAGACTGTCGCTTCACTATTACATTTTTTAATTTGGGTTGAACCTATATGAAGTAACCATTATTTAATGACGAATTCAACCCTTATTCCTATCATTGACCCTGGTCTGGATTCAGTCTAACTCGTGTTGTGTTGTCTAAGCAGCAGGGCTGTTTCTAAAGGGTTAGCCACAGCTTGTAGAAAGCAATGAATTTAGGGGGAATGGTCAGTTGGAATTAACCTGCAATTACACCCGAGGTAAAGACGGGTGTCGAAGTGGACCTCTTTACTGAAGACAACTTCCCAAGTACTTTTAATAATGCAGTTAAACAATAACCTCCTCTCGGTCGTGAATTTTCTTATGGTTATTTGTTCTTATTATATATGTAAAAGATTATAAGTAATGCATTTAAACAGGATGAAAAATCAAACCATGCTAAAGCCCTGATCCCAGAATGCCTCACCTGCTAAAGGTAGGACCACTTGGTATGAAGGATGGATCATGCCATCATAGGAATGCAGGTTTGCATCCTGGCTGTGCCATGTTGCCGATCTTGCCTTGGGATTTCAATGTGGCATTGGCTTGGCACGCCAGCAAGTTAGGGAAGCAGAATCAGCAGAGACTGTTTCTACTGGCTGGTGAGCTTTTAAAAGCATACAGCTGCAGGGCTGGCTTTTGTCCTCCACGGGCCAATAGCTCGCTGGCATTGGCTGTCCAGATCCAAGCTGCATGGAGGCAATTGGCTTGGCGGTGTGATTCTGCCACGCCCACAGCTCTTCACAATGGACTAATGTCACTAGTCACCTGGCACCCCATGTTTCCAATGACATGAGGTGGCTTGACATGCTGCATATCTACAGTCATAAACTGGCAGCATTGTATGGAATTGTGAAATCTTCTCATTCTGCCATACAGTCTGACAGGCTATTAAATGTGTTGAGCTGAAAGTCACAGCATCAGTTCAAGGAAAAGGCTTTCTCCTCCGTGGCTGGTGTTCCTGGTTTACACAAAGCTAATTTGTGTGAAAGTCTTTAGATCAGGGTTTCCATTAATAGCCTAATGGGTGAGATAAATGGACAGCTAGCAACAAATTAACAATGCTGCTGTTATTCTCCTTGAGTAATACGTGACGGACAGGTTCCTTGATACCACAGGCTGTGTTCAAAAAGTGAAACGTATTCCAAAAAAGTATAGCTTGGAAATGCTTTGAATTTTTGTCCTTAAGCAAGTTATATTTCAGTTTATTATACTGGCTTTTATTCTCTTTTTGACTGCAATTGTTTTTATCCAATAATTATACATTGCAATCTTTATTGACTATTGATATAAACATCATCATCAGGACCATAATAATAATAATAATAATAATAATAATAATAATAATAATAATAATAATAATAATAATAATAATAAAAATAAAATGTCATTAGTTACAGTTAAAATGCCTGCCTTTCTTGAATTGTCTTGATTGTAAGACTGAAACACACTGTGCCAGCTCAGAAAGTTATGTGCCAGCTGTAGAGTTGTGTGTCAGCAATCTGTGCTGATGTGCAAATGTACTGTATGGCATCCAGCAGTAACTGTCACTGTGCCCTGGCAAATTCAGTTAATACTTCACGGGACAATGAAAATGTTGAAAAGGCAGTAGCTAATAAAATCAACAAGAAACTAGCGCCCTGCAAAGACTAGTTTAACAACGTCACAATTGTTTCATTCCTCTCAGAATGCCTGCCTTTGTGTTTACTTCAAACTATAGCCAGTTTGTCTAGTTGCGTTACCACGTTTCTTTTAAGTACTAATGAACTCATTCCCTAGTTGTCAAGCCTTTCAAGTTTGACTTATAGTTTGAGAAGGTCTTTTTGAAGTGTAAAGCCTCAGGCCTGCCAGGGTCATCTGATTTGCTGCCCGCTTCCCCAAACACATGGCCTTGTACCCTCTCCAGGAGATGATTGCACATTTCCGATTGCACTGCGCAGTTCAGTTTAGCTGAAAATAAAAGAGTTTAAACTGGCTTTCACAAGAGATAAAAATGCAAGGAAGAAATGCTCAGATAGGTAAATGTGGTTGCAGGAGGTGATGGGGGACAGCCTGGATACTGACTGAGATGGTGTCTTTTCACATGCTGCATCAGTCTTAGGGTTACCAGACGTCCTGGGAAAACTGGAATAGCCTTATTGAGCCTTCATTTTCTGTCTCGGCCAGAAACTGTGAAATTATTAATTTGTCCCAGTTTTGCTATTAAATTTACATTTTACATGTTTAAAGGTTTCTAACCTAGCTTTTTGTACATTTAACATGTTTTAGTCAGATGACAATTAATTGTTTATTGTATGTTTGTAAGTGTTCGGTGGATACCCCTAATCAGGTTGATAGTGTGTGAGAAATACACTCTCAACTTGATTAGAGGTGCTATTATATACAGTTATTTTAATAGCTTCAGAGTTGCTATGGTGTCAATGAATTGAAGAAAAAAAAAAAAACCTCAGTTTTTCACTCTGAAAATTTGGTAACCCTATCAGTCTGCATTGACTTTGCTTCAGTTGAACCATTCTCCCAGATTGAACCATTCCAGAACAGGAAGCACAACTTTCTGGGGTCAGAGGTTGACTAAAATACTTGCAGGCAATCGTCTTACAGATTCCTAGAACAGCCACCAGCGCCCGCATCTTTGTCGACATGTTGCAGTGATTATTAAAGAGCCAACAGTCGAAAAGGACAAGGCCAGCTTTCTAGGAGTTATATTTAACTATAGATGATTTCCATTGGTAGAAAGAACCGGGGGGGGGGTTGGGGGGAGTTGGACTTAATCTGATCAACTGAGCTGCAATGCTAATCACAGGGAGACAACTGCAGATCCACATGATGACTGGGCAACATAAAGAATCCATTATCATGAATGTTTATTACATGTGTAATATGCCATTTAAATGTTTTGAATGTTTTTTATCTGTATGTTTCCCTTCAGCTATGCATGATGCATGATGCCTGCATTTGTTCTGTAGAAAGTCATGTGAGGCCCTTTCGCTACCTGCTCCTAAAGTATAGAATACGGAACACGTGAAGTGAAGCTAAACAAGCTTGACACAAGTAACCCAGAAACCCTTGATGCCAGTGCAGCTCCGAAATGACAGTTTAAACCGCTAGAATACCTGCAGCTTTTACTGCTTAAGAGGGCATACAAAAAAGGTGTCTATTCTACTGAAGTGCCTTACCGGAACTAGTTTCCAATGTCTTTGCTTCCATTCCAGTCCAGTGGTGTGCTGCTGAAATTCACTGACTGAGCTCAAGGTTCTAGATAAAAGACGACTGTGAAGAGGCCACGTCGAAGATGCATAGTAAAGATCCGCCAGGTAAAATAATCCCTGAATTAATTGATTTATTCATTTTTATTAAGATAAAAAATGAAAATGTGGAACACTAAATATATATTAACTGGTGAGCAATGACTTCAATAGGCTCATTAACACCAATAACTCACTGACACAGACTAAGTAGAGTGAGCCCCTCACAACAAGCAACACAGAACTTAAGAACTCTAGCAGGAAAAAAATTGCACACCAGAGACTATAAGAAACACTGCACTGGGTAGTGTGTGATGAACGAGAACGGAATGCCCACCCTCTGGGTTTATGTAGCATCCCACCCCTTGGGTGGGCATTAAATTATATCACATACTACTCCATGCATTATTCTCTCTCTCTCTATTTTTTTCTGTCAAAGTGTACAAACAGCTTGAATAGCATAAACATTTATCAACCAAACTTTACCTTTACGAATTCCATTGAAGACTGAAGGAATCAGCTTTCCAAAGACTACAAACACACAGCAAGTGCTCTTCTGTGAAAACAGATCGACGTGCATCTCCTTTACCGGTAATAAACTCATTTGTGACTGCTGCTAGAAAGTGGCATTTATTTGGCACCCTCTGTCCATATTCTCGACAGACTGAGCAGTGAATAGAACCGTCTAGCTAGAGTCATTACTGGGAGTACGAAATCTGCTGAAAACACTTGTTCTGTTCCATTAGACTTGGTTCAAGAAATCCTCTTGACACCACAGGCTCTTAATGTAATGCACTGCTATTAAACCATTATTTTTGTCTTTCCCCTAAACCTTATCTATAGAACTGGAACTTGAAAAGATAAACAGTACAACGCCAGCATTTAGGATTATTTGGAAGTGTCTTGTTTTAAGAGATCATTGGAATGGTTGACCACCAGTAGAATGCAAGCCCCCCTCGCCTCCGGATTTAATTCTGTAAATGCATTTGCACTGGTAGTAGAGTTTATAGATGGGATGTGGTAGGCCTTAGCCCACATACTATTGGCCAGTGCTTGTCCAATGATAGAGCAGGTTCTTTAAAGTGAGAATAGCTAGTAAGGCATTCTCAGGCAGAAGGAGCCCATAGGGCTCCAAACAGGAAAAGACATCACAGATGGAACTGTCTAAGATCGTCATGACTTCCCTGTTCTGATTAAATGCAATGTGTGTGTGTGTGTGTGTGTGTGAGTGTGTGTGTGTTTATACAGGTGCAAATGATTGATTTTTGTTGTGGGCTCAATAGCACAATACCCTGGGCAGTGCAAACACACAGCAGCTTATGCAGACTGAGGTCTGATGCTTTTAAATGTGTTCCCTGTAAGCTTTGTATATTTCTGAAACTGATTTTTGAATAAGTGCCTCTGCTGTAAGAATATATTTAAGATGAGCATTTAGTGTTTAATTCCATTAATCTGTGTTGGTTTGTATCTGTAATCCATACTGGGACAGTACTACTGTATGTTGATATTATAATAAGGGCCCAGTTCATTTAAATATATTATTTGACATGTGAAGCATACCAATAAACTACCATCTCCAAAAATCTGATTGTAACATGGCACTGTCATCATGTTGTTTCATGAATCGGATTACAATTTTTTTTTAAATAAGCTGTCGCTGTGAAATACCAGGACAATCCCAATTCTTTTCAGTATCTGCCCTGGTTTTAAAACCAGACTACTTTCATCAGGGAGCAGTTAGATCAGACCACTAATCTTAAATACACGAAGACAATAATCACAAGTCAAGACTGCTTTGTTGATGTATTTTATTGTGATACGGGGAGTCGGATAATAATAATAATAATAATAATAATAATAATAATAATAATAATAATAATAATAATAATAATAATAATAATAATAAAAAACTATAAAAAATGACCACAAATTAACAGGGAACTTATAAAAGGTGTAGCCTTGCATTAGACATACAAAGAAACAAATTGGCACACATACAACATAAAAAAAGTATGTCATGAATATACTTTTGGCTTTGTAAAAGGACATTATACAGCATATTGGTTAGGGTAATCCTTCAATAAAACAGCAAATTCTCATGCTATTAGTCACACAGTTAGTTTTCAGATTCAGTAGCTTCATAATAAAATGGGTAACGTTAAAACTAGCTTGAATATGAATGCAAAGATAAACAACTTGCAATTTTTTTTTTGTTCTTGGGGTTTATCTTGCTAGACAAGCTGAAATGTTAACATAATACTTTTCAAAGAAACCTCAACACCAAACAGCTTCACTTCGAGCTTTGAAATCTTATCAACCTTCCAAATTATTTTTCATACTAAAATATATTATTGTATTAATACAAACTACAGTATTATACACTACATTGTGTAATAAATAACCATAAAGAAATATAAAAATAAGACACATAAATATAAAAGTTTTCTAAAACTAAACTGAAGTGAGTATGGTATTAATACTGCCATTCTTTAAAACATACAGTACGCATTTTTTTGCAAACCCTAAAAGATAAAACAACAGAATTAAAAATAATACTGACAGGTAAACCCAGCTAACACTTAATATTTTGGGACCACATTTACCAACATTTGTTATTTGAAATACAGGCTAGCTTGTCATAAGCTTGAAGCAAGTGCATTAATATCCAAAATGGACAGATATAATGTGGCAGGAAGTTTATACAATGCTTTTCCTTAGTAATTGAGACTCTTTTTTCCTTTCCAGGCATTAGCCAAACCAGAATTCATGCAGCATTTATACATAGAAAAAAACATAATTGACTTCACTTCACTTTGCTCGGTGTACTTAAAACAACATCTGACAAGGCTTGAGACAATGGTCAAACAGACTATCACTCAAACACATTTGAGTGAATATGGGTCCTGCATTAAAACTGGCGATGGCCATTTATTGTAAATAACACTGTTCAATGGCACTTACAGCACAAAGGTCTTGCATTAAGGCTGGGGGATTCAACAATGTCCCTCACCTTTCTTCATTTGAACTTTGAACACTGACTTGAAAAAAAACCAAAAAAAAAAAAACACACTGGCTTTGATAGTCTGTTCCCTGCATGGAATTTCTCCTTACAATATCAATCGCCACATTGATTTATTTTCTGTCCCTGACATCTTTAACTTTTTTAGGACTCGCTTTTTTAAGGCTAACAATCCAGTTAAACGAATGCTATTCTAAACTATGCCCTAATGCAATAATACTGAAGGGTAGACAACACTGAAGCATGTTGCTTGCTTCGGTAAACCAGGGATTCTGTAGTGCAGAGGTTTTTTTCTTTCTTTCTAACTTAATAAAATACTGATTTAGCAAACTTCGTTGGCAATAAAAAGGTATAGAAATCTCTCCCAACTGTACAGCTTAAAAGGTTATAACATGAATGAAGAAATTAATAACACTGATAAAAGAAATGATCCAGGATGTCTTCGTAATAAAACATCATCTAAAACCTGTTGATTCTAGCTTTCAAAGTCAGTATATGCAACTTTTTTTGTTTGTTTTGTTTTGTTTTTTGTTAAACTTCCTGTATTTTTACAAACTTTATTTCTAACACTGAAAATGCTCCTGTGGAAAAGTTACTAGTTTTCGAGATTCAGGCACACCTGGATTTATACACAGTAGTGAACTGAAACACAGCATCCAAGCTACCGCGTTTTCAACAATAACATTTATATTGTATAGAGTAAACGCTCAGTTTTTTTTGTAATTATTTTCTTCTGTTTCAGAAAAATAATCCATTACATTTCATATTTTATCTTTGTCACCGTCATTTTTTTCTGGCGTTTTTTCCTCTTCTGAATCCTCCCTGTTAACCCCCGGAATCTCACTTGGATTTTCGTCGGTGCCCATTTCCTTTTCACCTGCCCCCTCTTCAGTCTCCATTTCCTTCTCTCCTTTCTCTTCCTGATGCTCTTCTGAATCCTCGTGTTCCTTTTCTCCTACTTGCATATCTTCGCCTTCCTCCTTCGGCTCCGTCTCCTCCTTCGTCTCCGTCTCCTCCTTCGTCTCTGTCTCCTCTGTCTCCTTCTCCTCCGTCTCCTTCTCCTCCGTCTCCTTCTCCTCCGTCTCTGTCTCCTCCTTCATCTCCGTCTCCTCCTTCGTCTCCGTCTCCTCCGTCTCCTTCTCCTCCGTCTCTGTCTCCTCCTTCATCTCCGTCTCCTCCTTCATCTCCGTCTCCTCCTTCGTCTCCGTCTCCTCCTTCGTCTCTGACTCCTCCTTCGTCTCCGTCTCCTCCTTCGTCTCTGTCTCCTCTGTCTCCGTCTCCTCCTTCGTCTCCGTCTCCTCCTCCTCGTCCTCTGTCTCCTCCTCCTCTTCCTCCTCCCCGCGTGTGCTGCTTTCTCTGTCGTCTGAGTCCAGGAGCGAGGGAGGAGAGGCGGGCCGACTGTCTGACAGCTGCTCTTGGGGGAGGATCTCCCCTGTGGCTCCGGGCCCTTCCCCCTCCTCCTCTTCCTCGTTGAGCTCCGGGCCCTCGCGCTCCTCGGCCTCTCTCTTGCAGTAGGAGTACCTGTGGTTCATGTGCTGCGAGTAGGAGCCTGAGTGAGAGAAGCGCTTGCCACACTTGTCACACTGGTACGGTTTCTCCCCTGAGTGCAGTCGCATGTGTTCTATCAAATGGTGCTTGTGTTTGAAAGCCTTGTTGCAGATTCCACACTCATGAGGCCTTTTACCTGGAAATTAGAAGGAAAAAAAATGGTGTCAGTATCATGATTATGTGTGGCCAAATCAGAATACACCAATTACCAGTGTAATGACTCTGCAACGGGGTGCAGGACCTCTGCTGGTATTCTTGTTGTTGAGATTCATGTTGTATCAGAGGTCTCAGTCATCACATCCTGGTCTTTTTAAAACTGCTTGGAGTTTAAAGCAACCCTGTTGCCTCAATGAAACCTTCCAGTCCTGAATTATTTTTGTCGAGCTGAAGATAAACTTCTTTATTGAATATACATGAGAACAGGGCAAACAATATATATATATATATATATATATATATTTTTACATATATTGCGACACTACCTCAGCCTGGGACCTAGGAGGTTCCAACGTGATTTCCGACGGCATACGTTAACCTACAGCGCTAAGATAAGGTGGGACCTTGAGGTCCATCTAGGACTGAAAGGGCTAACCCTTCACCGCCATGTCTAGCCTTAAAGTAAATCTGGTGCACCCGAGTGTAAACAGTAACCCATGCACCTCCAACATACTGCCTCTAGTGACAGTAAGAAGTACAGCATTAAGAAATAGAACAGATGTAGTATTTCTTAAATCCACTAGGGGCAGTGTTGCGAGGCAGGTAATTGGTCACACTTTGGGCTGAAAAGGAGGATAATGCAAAGTGAATATAAGCAGCTTTTCTGTAAATGTTTCCATTTACAGAAAAGCTGCATGGAGATCATAAAGCATCACAAATATAAGAACCCTGCAATCTTATTCATATTAATTGCATCCACCAGGTGATTCTGTTCGGGCATTACGGTTATCACTGCAAAACAGGGAACAAAAAAAAAAAAAATTCCAATAGGAACAAGCAGCTGCAAATCATCTGGTCTAGTCTTCCTGATAAGTATAAAGTTACACATCATATACCTAGTGGAGCACTTTATTGTATAAAATGAGAACTGCTTTTAAGAATGCACTGCTATCACTAAACTATTTTAAGCAAATCACCTGCAGTAAAAAGTAACTGAACATTAGCAGCTCATCTGTCATTTTAAAAGCCAACGTTGTTTCATTTCCATCATTTCAGCAGTGTCTCGGGATCAAACAGCTGATACAAGTGGAAGGAATTGCAGTAAGCAGAGACTATTTTAGGAGGCTGTGGTATTTGCAATGAGACACTTTAAAATAATATTGATACATACATTGAAAAGATAATTGAAATGAAAGTCTTGAACTGATTTGCCATAGCAGACATAGCACCTTTCTCCCCTCAAAATATGTAAACTTATATAAAGGAAACTAATCTTCAGGAGCAGCTAAGCAATAATGTAAAGAACAGAATGTAAAAATCTCCAAGTGTACGTTGTGGATCAGTCATTTTAAAAACACTATTTGCTCTACTGTATGTAAGGAAATGAATGTCATTCTGCAAATGAGTGCACACAATACCAACTGCAATGTTAGTAAGTTTCCGTTTATTGATTCCATGTGTCTAACCCTATATTTGGTATAAGCATGCCTAGGTAACGTTTTTAAAATTCCTGTCGCTTTCTCCTCTAGAGCTCTGCAGAAAGAAACAGCAAAAGAACAGCACACAGAACAGTTGAGTGTAATAATACATTGAAGTTGTGAGGTAATATTTTCCACATACCTGTGTGCTCATACTTGTGTCTCAAAAGGGAGCTACTCTTCTGGAATATTTTATCACACAGGTCACAGGCATACATGCCATGTTCTGTTTTTCTCATCTTCTTCCTTGGAGGAGTAGAGTCGGAGTCATTCTGATCTTCGATGGTTGAGACGCCCTCGGAGCTTGTCTCTTGCCTTTCCTCCTATCAATAAAACAAATCATCGCCTATTGATTTTTTTAAATTTGTGGTTGTTTTTCTTAAAAGCCTTAAAAATCACCCCCATCTGAGGTTTCAAAACCAAAAATCGGGGCTCCCGAGTGGCGCATCTGTGCACCTTATAGCCAGGAGGTCGCTGGTTCGAGTCCAGGCTATCCTATTACCGACTGTAGATGAGAGCTCCCAGGGCCCGAGCATCGAAAAATCAACAGTTTTGGTCCATCTGGAGTACAATATTCTTATAAATGTGTTTTAAAATGATTGGTGTTACTGTACACTCAGGAGTTAGAACACATTAGCGGTATGTGAAATTACAGGATGCATACATTTTTAAACATATTTTTGTCCTTGGCAATTTAAGCAATTTGACAATAAGGTCAATGAGTCTGAAAACTCCTCCAGTCTCCATTTGTGTGACATGAGACTGGTGCAGATGCTCTCTCACCAGCCGATGCCTGCTATTCAGTTACAGCAGCATGAAGGCTCTTAACCACACTGCACTGACACCAACTCTCTAAGCAAAGGCTACTGGAGACGCAAAACACAGCAATGAAATCACGTTTGTAGAAATCCACCACTTTCTACTGCCTGCCTGCGCTACAAACTAACATGCAGGGAGGACATTTACTGTAATGGCACAATTTATTTTTTTTTTTTCAAGCTTCAAACTATATTGTCACTGTTCGGCACAGAAATGAGAATGGGGAATATCTCACAGTGAAAAAAAACAGTCTGTCCAACTAAACCTGGCATTACAGCAGCAGCCCCAAAACAAGGAAATGCTCTGCTACATGTACGAATGAACAGATCTACTATAAAACAGCACGCTCCAATGGGAACAGTTATATGCAGCATTTCTTCTAGCAATTGAGTAGCAAGGTTTATTTGGTCAATTCAAAGCAATCAAAATAAATCCTACAATTCCCTGACCTGTGTAGCACGGGGAAATGAGATTGGTCTCTGAATCCTAATGATCAACTGCCTCTATCTGGAAGGGGATACCTTACTGAGGATAGCCGGTCTATAGTGAAGATAGCGTACAGCCCATGGGGCAGCAGTGTGGGGTAGTGGTTAGGGCTCTGGACTAACCGGAGGGTCGTGGGTTCAATCCCAGGTGGGGGACACTGCTGCTGTACCCTTGAGCAAGATACTTTACCTAGATTGCTCCAGTAAAAACCCAGCTGTATAAATGGGTAATTATATGTAAAAATAATGCGGTATCTTTTAACAACTGTAAGTCGCCCTGGATAAGGGCATCTGCTAAGAAATAAATAAATAATAATAATAATAATAATAATAATAATAATAATAATAATAATAATAATAATAATAGTCAGGGCAGAAGTACTTGGTACAGTAGGTGCACTGCAGAAGACAAACAAATGAATGGAACTGACACTGTTGGAACTAAGCTATACATTTGCTGTGGCATTCACATTCCGGTAAGACTCTAATCCCAAGCACCATCTCAGTCTTCAGTCGAAAGAATTTCAGGAAGTACGCTGGTATTGTGCGCTGTATTTTTGGCAGCTATTCCAATCTCCACAGAATGCATTGAGCCCGAGGAACAGCAGCTCATTTCAAATGCCTCGGAGGGGCTGGGGAGAGGTAAACTGTTCAGCCTCCACCCCTTTAAGACATTGGGAATCAGTTGCTGTTTCTTCACCAAACAGCGGCTCTGCAAAGGAGCTGGGCCTGTGGAGTGCTTTTATTGCTCTTTATAGGGAGAAGTGCAGACCATGGATAACAGTTACATGGTATTTACACAGGGAAGAGAGGTATATCCGGTGCCCCTTTATTTTGGTTTGGGAATTTAAGACATTCAGAATAAAATCAGCCAGGAAAGTGGAATCATTTCTGACCTTATCAGAATGTGGCCAAGGTTTATCACTGATTGTCACCAACGCTGTGCCAGGGGTTCTTAAATGTCCCTGAAGCAGACAGGATCTCAGTGTACATTCATAATGAAAACGATGGCATTTCCAACAGCACAGGGCCTTCTAACACAGTAAAAACATCACGAAAAATGTCACTTCCATTTGCGTAATATTGCGCGTTTAAGACTGTCTCTGTCCATCTCAGATGCAGAGAGGGTGGTTCACGCTTTTATTTCCATACACATTGATTATTGTAATGGTCTGTTGGCTGGGGTGTCTAGCAGGGTCCTTCAGAGACTCCAGTTGGTACAGAATTCATCAGCTTGGGTTTTAACTAGAACTGCTGGATCTGAGCATATAAGGGCACTTAATGACTTGGCTCCTAAATATCTGAAAGACTTCATACATGTTTATGCTCCCTCTCGTGCCCTGTGATCAGCTGATCAAAATCTTTTTGTGGTTCCTAAAGCTAGGTGGCGGTCGATGGGTGACCAGGCTTTCTCTTGTTATGCCCCGTGCCTATGGAACTCACTGCCACTCACTGTAAGGGAGGCCCCTTGTATTGATGTTTTTAAATCTTGCCTGAAGACGTACTTTTATACTAAAGCTTTTTAAATTATTATTATTATTATTATTTTTTATTGTACTGGTGTTGATTTTATTTTTGTTTTGCTGGGTTTGTTGTATTGTTACTGTTGTACAGCGCCTTGAGATCTCTTGAAAGGAGTTTTATAAATTCAATAAATTATTATCATTAGTAGTATTCAGTACTGAGCAACCAACACCTCTTCCCTCAGCACCTAATCTTCTTAAATTCCTCTAAGTACTGAAGCTTGCCGTGCTTCAAGGTGACATTACTGTTCTCTATTACAGGGACAACAAAGAAAGTTAAAGCTTTTTAGTTTTATGGATTTCTTTTTACCACATTACTGTCATTACCTTGCAACTCTAAAATACGTTGAGAGGTATTTTAAGGCCTGTTTACAAACCTGGCTTCCATTCGCTTGCACTGTTTTCTGCTGGGCTTCTGGTACTGCAGGACTGGTGTCCAAAGTGGAATATGTGTAAGTAACCTGTGGAATTAGTATAGTCTGTTGGTTGGTACCCAGAGCCCTCAGACATGGGACACTGCCCTGTTCGCTAATGGCCACAATCGTAGGTAGCTGAGTGGTAACTGTGGGTTTAGCAATGTTAATGGGATTGGCACTTGGTGGGCAAACATAAACAGGACTTGGGCTTGTATTAATACTGTCACTTTGTGGCTGATCCTTCTTTGTGCAAGTTAAGTTCAAGGGTTCTTCCTGAACGGAGTAAACACTGTTCTGATAAACACTGGCACTGGTGGTCTGTTCCATTTCCTCTCTGGGTTGCTTTGGTAGTGATAGGTCAAGAGGTTCCGCCTGTGTCCCTTCCTCAGTGTCCTCTTCTGTCTTCACGAGCACAGGCCCGGTTGAAGAGAGATTTAGTGGTGATGGGGAAGGTGTGTTAGTTCTGGAGCCATTTGTTTTCACGCTTGAAGGGGTTATTAAAATAACTTGGGTTTTAGTCAATTGAAGTGGCCTCTCTGTGGTTGTCGTGCTGTCCGGTACATCTCCTGCGGGATCTAAACTATTCTGAGTTTCATCACTCTCAGAAGAAATGGCCTCGTGTTCAGAAGGACTGGCAGCTCCCACAGGGATCTGCCCAGTCTGCATCTTTTCAAACCACTTCTTTACCACGTCTAGTGGTAAGCTTACTGAATCGGAAATCTTCGAGAGTTCCTCTGTGGTAGGCTGTGCATTTAAGGCATAGTATGCCTTTAGGAGTGACAGGAGGTTCTTTAAGGGGGGCTGGCCGAGGGACAGACTTCCCTCAGCGGTGGGGGACGAAACAGTGGAATCTGTTTTCTCTGCATTCTCTCCATTAACCTGAGAAGTCAGAATTCCACCTTCGCTTTTCAAATTACAGTGCTTAATCTCTTGAAGTGCATCCAAACCACCTGGACAGTCATCGCACAGCAGACATGTGCTGCTACTGTTTTCAGACTTGGGAATTTTGCTTTTCCCAGGCTTAACAGTGAGGTCTTCGGGTAACTTCTCCGTTTTACAGATTTCGACGGGGCTAGGGTTCTCCTTCTTCAAGCTCTGTGGCAGAATCTGGACTTGGCTGGGCTGTTGCTCCAAACTGTAGTTGATGATGATTTTGGTTGTTCCATCTTGATCGACCAAAGGAAGACTGAATGCTGAGATGAGGGAATGGCCCCCTGGCTGGACTCCACCTTGTTCTTTGGCTGCATTGGCGTGGGCGCTCTCTAGGACTTGACGGATAATGTTCCCATCTACGGCTACCTTAAGAACATTCTGAATGTCGCTTAGGTTGATGCTGATAGGCGAGACTAGCCCAACAGCTGGCAGGACCACAGCTTGCACCACACCCTGGGGTGAAGCTGTGGTCTGCAGTGGAGTGCCACCGTTGAAAGCCCCATTTTGCAAAGGCGTGGCACAGCCAATTCCAGAGGTCACCACTATTGGTTTGTACTCGTAATCCACAGGTTCGATTTTGATTTGGTTGACGGGAAGCTGTTCTTGTAAAGGCTTGCTGTTGTTGCCCTTCTCCCGGAGCTGTGTTCTGGCAGGGGTGCTGGGCGATGAAGAGAGGGATGGAGAAGGGCACTGAGATGTCTTGCCCGCCGGCCGGGGCCGTCCATTCACAGGAATCACACCGATGCATTTCTTGCTACTAATGTGGGAGCTGTAGGAGCCGGAGTGGGAAAAACGCTTCTTGCAGTTTGGACATTCGTATGGCTTCTCCCCTGGAAAGAACGAGAAAGAATGGGAATAAATACAACTGCTGGCACATTTTGTGACTCACCATGAATCACGTTTTAAGCTTGGGTTGAAGAATTCCATTTTATAATGCTAATTAGGATGCAATCTTTTTAAATTGTGTGAGAAAAAAAAAAAAAATACTAATTTTATGACAGGAAGACAGCAGTTTAGTTGCCAGGGTGGCTTTTTTTTTTGCATTCATCCATGACTGCAAAATGTTTTAGAAAAGGGGTTTACTAAAAAATATGTACCGTATTTACTCAAATTTAAGTCACACTTTTTTGACCAAAATAAAACTTCTAATTTAGGGGGGAGCAACTTTGATTCAGGGCTTTTCAGTTAAGGGACCAATTTACATTTGCGCATGTCAATTATTCTGGCGTGCTTGAAAGGTAGCTACTGTACACAGTAATGCCACTACAGTAATTACTCCTGATACCGCTATATTACAATGGCTACATGGAGGACTTCACACTGATTTTATGATGCAGCTTTTGAAAGAAGTCATCTTTTTTGCTCTTTTCGCTTACTGAACGTTACAGAAAGTCACATTGGCCAAATTAAACAAATGAGGACAATAAAGCTGACTGAAATAAAGTTAAAAGTAATTTACCCTTTTCCAGCTACCATAAACTGCAAGGACTGCCATTCAATACTGCAAGGACTGCCATTCAATACTGCAAGGACTGCCATTCAATACTGCAAGGACTGAACTGTACTTATTTTCTTTTCCCATTTGTAATAGTTGGTGACTTACTCTGATGCTTTAATGTACAGTAATACAGTGTTCCCTGCTGGCACCTAGAAATTAAAATGTAATTTAATCATTTATTATTGTGTTTTTATCATTAAGAGTTAAGTGTGACTTGAATTCAACTTTTTTTATGTCTTCAAATTTGGGGGTGCGACTTGAATTCAGGGGTGACTTAAATTTGAGTAAATACGATATATATATATATATACACACATGGATGAAGGCTATATTTGCATCCTGATCCATTCGAAAAAAAGGCGTAATACCACAGTAGTGATGTCAAAATGTCATATTCGTCTAGAAGATTATACTTGACCTTTGACCCATATTTGACTCCTGTGCACCCTGAGACCACTTTCAAACATAAAATGTCTCGTTTTCAATCACTCGACAACACCCACAATTTGTGGTTTTTAGGCACTTAACAAATCTCTGTGAAGATTTACAATCATCCTCCACAAACGGGAGCACCAAACAAGCGAGTGAGACAAATAATATACCCCATTGAAACACCTTTTCCTTAAAAATACTTTATTTTTTACAGTTCATTATCTACCCAGCTTAATTCACCATTCTTGAATTATCAAAAAGAACATTATATTAAAGATTCTTTAATATTTGACTTAATTTACATTATTATTATTCATTAAATTCAGTTGCAATTTGAACCTTAACACCCATTTTTCGTCTTTTTTATTACAAATACTAATATCCATGTATTATAAAAAATAATAGATGGGCTTCAGTGAGTTAAAGGAAAATAATGCCATCTTGGGTTTCTGTGACAGTTTATAAACTACTTGACCTAACGGTCTCATAGTTTATGACGTCACATAAACCCTAGATAGAATTATTTTCCTGTAACTCACTGAAGCCCATCTATTATCTCTCTCTCTCTCTCTCTCTCTCTCTCTCTCTCTCTCTCTCTCTCTCAATATATATAAAACAATAAAGCACAGGAACAGTATACATTTTTCATAGATTTTCTATGACTGTAATGATTTCTCCTTTTTTCTTCAAATATTTCATGCAATCATTTTCATCTTAAAAGATAATGTCTAGTAACACTTTCTGTAGAGAACGACAGAATCCCTGTTTCTGCCACCCATCATGACAACTCAGTATGAAGGTTAATAATGGTCTTGACAATCTATTGCCTGACTTTTAGTTAGTGTTTAAGCAGCTGAAAGCTGGGATTCAGTACTTACCACTGTGGATACGCAAGTGCTCCTTTAGGTGGTGCTTGTATTTAAATGCCTTTCCACATTCAGTGCACTTAAATTTCCGATTACCCCCAGACTGTGCTACATGACGCTACAAAACAAATTAATACAAATTTTCAATTTCTCAGGTTACACAAAAATCTGTTTTACCACATTTTGTTTGTAAGCTGATCTACGTATTACGCTTTGGCTAGACACCAGGTAACCAGATATTGAATCCTGGCTTTTGTAACTGAAATACAGCAACACTAACATGTACACAAGGTACAATTGTTATTTCATAATATCTGGATATAAATCTTAAATTACAGTAAAACAGACATTCAGTTAATGGCAGTATTATGATTCAGGACCGTGCTCACTTGTGGCACTTTAACAATCCTGTACCATGTTCCAATACTGGGCTTGAATTATTTACTGGAGCTTCAATAAAATATTTAAAAGGCCTGGCTTGGACAGGGGATGGTTGTTAAACAAACAAACAAAAATCAAAACACCCTACCTGATCCCGCCCAGATTTGTGCGCCGTCATGTGACGTTCAAGTTGTGTTCTGTAGGCAAACGTGTAACTGCAGAGGGAACAGCTGAAGTTGTCTTCATTCTTCTCGTGCCTGTATTTGATGTGTTCTTTCAGAGACGTGTATCGCTTGTATCCTCTGTCACAGTACGGACACGTGAGCAGCTGAGAAAATGCATCTGCCGTCCCTGTGCCGGATAAAACAAGAACAAGAAATAAACCCCCACTCGCAGAACGCTTTACAGATTGAAACACTTTCCCTTTTCACCCACTTCATTTCAATTGAAAATAATAATCATGTGTTTGTCACTGCCTATCTTCCAGAGGGAGGAATCGATATTCAAGGAGCGTGTTTTAAGTGTAGGGGGAATTCGAAAGCCATTCAGTGTCCGTGATTGCAAGGTTGGAAAAAATAATTGGAGTTGACAGACTTTTGAATGTCTCCTAATGATCTGGATTGAGGATGAAGTGAAATCAGAAAATTACAAGCCCTCAATCCAGGAAGGGGAAAATAGCTTTTTTTCAAACAGACTGATACTGGAGATGCAACAAGGAGACCAAGCAAGTGATAAAACAAAGCAATACAATCTTTTTAATGGTAACTGCTCCTCAATGCAACTTAGTGATTTATTTATTCTTCAGGGGAACTTTGCATTAGTCAAGTGTCAAGCAAACAACTTCTGAAAAAAATAATAAAAATCACTGGGGATTTCTGATTACCATAAATGTAAAAAAAGTACAAAACAAATATAAAAAAAGACAAAAAAAATTTACCCCCCCCCCCCCCCCCACCCCCATTTTGTTGGTCTATTTGATCTCAGATAAATTGTAGTTCCTTTCCTGCTTAAATTAAATTACATGTATCAAATCTGCCTGAATTTTAAAGTGATCTGTCTGTGCTTCAATCTGTAATGCATTCTCAAATAGGGAGGATCCAGGCATGGTCAATACAAGTCCTAATTCACAGATTTAATGCAGATTCCCTACAGAGTTCTACTGCCTCCAGTCATACAAGAGTGCTTTCGAAAATGCTTCAGTTCCACTGCCTGGTTCTACAGGCTTCAGCTGCCCACGGCTAGCCGCTGAAATCAAAAGAGTGTTTCATGTTTTTTTACAAACCTGGCCAACCTAGGAAATGTGTGGCAAAAGTCAATGGGGGATTGTGGGATGGCATTGTGTTTTGTTTTAAAGAAACCGGCGATAACCGTGGCTTTAGAGCAAAGAAGTCTGGGCAGTGGAAGCTGAACTTGAAGGAACGTTCATTGCTGTTTTCATTATGGCACTACATATGATTTTAGACGGCTTTCTCAAGACCCAATTAAATTAACCCTCCAAAAGAAGATGGATAGAAAGTAAAACGTAAAACAATAACACATCATAAAGAAATGCCTTAATAATCAATGCAGTTCCGTGTAAGGAAAAAAAATGCCTCTTTTTGGGGGGAATGGGGCGACCATCGCTTCATTCTTTTCATTTTTATATATCAAGTTCCACATGTCTCAGCATGGCCATAAACAAAGAGCTTAAACCCCTCCTAGCCACGTGATGAAAAAAATCCACGTTATTCTGCAATTAAAATAGAAGGCTGAAATTGAGCCCCCCCCCCCTCGGTCAGATTATAAGATACACAAACACTACTATTGAATAACAGTTAGTTTTTACAGAAAGTACTTACTGGTACACTTTCAAATTCAAAGGAAGTTACAAGCTCACCAGAGTGCCATCAATCAATAATATAAACAAATGTAACACTTTACTTTAAACATTACAAATATGTCCGTGTAACAATAATAAAAACCAAAAAATAGTATTTATATTAGTTTATCTCGAGTTAGTCTTTGTCACCTGGATGGCTATTGCCAAACTCATTGACCCAAACTTTAGGGGTGATTTTTATCATTTTCTGCATCTTTAAACAGCTTGCTGAGTAGTAAAAATGCACTGAAGTAAACTGTAGCTACGTTTCAGCATGAGTGTGACGTGAGTGTGTCTCGTTCACCAGAAGCAGTTTTATTGAACAAGTATGTTTACTAAATTTAAAGCAAAATTGCCTGTGTTATTGATTATATATGATAAGTGTATTGATTTGGTTATAACAGAGGAGGCTTGTAACCAGGAGGTCCCCGGTTCAAATCCCACCTCAGCCACTGACTCATTGTGTGACCCTGAGCAAGTCACTTAACCTCCTTGTGCTCCGTCTTTTGATTTAGACGTAATTGTAAGTGACTCTGCAGCTGATGCATAGTTCACACACCCTAGTGTCTGTAAGTCGCCTTGGATAAAGGCGTCTGCTAAATAAACAAATAGTATAAACAACCAAAAAAAGCCTTGCATGTTTTTTGCAAATGTAAAACAAAAAATTGCATTATTCCGCAGCAAATCAATTCCTAGGATCCCTGGTGATGACACACTCCTTTGCGGCCAGTTTGGCTACATCGAGTATGAGATGCAAACCCTGAGCAGATGATATCCACGCTCAGCCGCTTGGGTGAGCAGTGGGCAGCCATAGCCAGGAGCGTCAGGCAGTGGAAACGGGGCATAAACTCTTATCTTAAAGGTACAGTACGGTTCTGTTGCTGCAGGTTGTAAAGGTACAGTATGGTTCTGCTGCAGGTTGTAAAGGTACAGTATGGTTCTGTTGCAGGTTGTAAAGGTACAGTGCGGTTCTGCTGCAGGTTGTAAAAGTACAGTATGGTTCTGTTGCTGGAGGCTGTAAAGGTACAGTACGGTTCTGTTGCTGCAGGTTGTAAAGGTACAGTACGGTTCTGTTGCACGTTGTAAAGGTACAGTGCGGTTCTGTTGCTGCAGGTTGTAAAGGTACAGTACGGTTCTGTTGCTGCAGGTTGTAAAGGTACAGTATGGTTCTGTTGCTGCAGGTTGTAAAGGTACAGTATTGTTCTGTTGCAGGTTGTAAAGGTACAGTATGGTTGTTGCTGCAGGTTGTAAAGGTACAGTACGGTTCTGTTGCTGCAGGTTGTAAAGGTACAGTACGGTTCTGTTGCTGCAGGTTGTAAAGGTACAGTACGGTTCTGTTGCTGCAGGTTGTAAAGGTACAGTACGGTTCTGTTGCACGTTGTAAAGGTACAGTGCGGTTCTGTTGCTGCAGGTTGTAAAGGTACAGTACGGTTCTGTTGCTGCAGGTTGTAAAGGTACAGTGCGGTTCTGTTGCTGCAGGTTGTAAAGGTACAGTATTGTTCTGTTGCAGGTTGTAAAGGTACAGTATGGTTGTTGCTGCAGGTTGTAAAGGTACAGTACGGTTCTGTTGCTGCAGGTTGTAAAGGTACAGTACGGTTCTGTTGCTGCAGGTTGTAAAGGTACAGTATGGTTCTGTTGCTGCAGGTTGTAAAGGTACAGTACGGTTCTGTTGCTGCAGGTTGTAAAGGTACAGTATGGTTCTGTTGCTGCAGGTTGTAAAGGTACAGTATTGTTCTGTTGCTGCAGGTTGTAAAGGTACAGTATTGTTCTGTTGCTGCAGGTTGTAAAGGTACAGTACGGTTCTGTTGCTGCAGGTTGTAAAGGTACAGTATGGTTCTGTTGCTGCAGGTTGTAAAGGTACAGTATTGTTCTGTTGCAGGTTGTAAAGGTACAGTATGGTTGTTGCTGCAGGTTGTAAAGGTACAGTACGGTTCTGTTGCTGCAGGTTGTAAAAGTACAGTATGGTTCTGTTGCTGGAGGCTGTAAAGGTACAGTACGGTTCTGTTGCTGCAGGTTGTAAAGGTACAGTACGGTTCTGTTGCACGTTGTAAAGGTACAGTGCGGTTCTGTTGCTGCAGGTTGTAAAGGTACAGTACGGTTCTGTTGCTGCAGGTTGTAAAGGTACAGTGCGGTTCTGTTGCTGCAGGTTGTAAAGGTACAGTATTGTTCTGTTGCAGGTTGTAAAGGTACAGTATGGTTGTTGCTGCAGGTTGTAAAGGTACAGTACGGTTCTGTTGCTGCAGGTTGTAAAGGTACAGTACGGTTCTGTTGCTGCAGGTTGTAAAGGTACAGTATGGTTCTGTTGCTGCAGGTTGTAAAGGTACAGTACGGTTCTGTTGCTGCAGGTTGTAAAGGTACAGTATGGTTCTGTTGCTGCAGGTTGTAAAGGTACAGTATTGTTCTGTTGCTGCAGGTTGTAAAGGTACAGTATTGTTCTGTTGCTGCAGGTTGTAAAGGTACAGTACGGTTCTGTTGCTGCAGGTTGTAAAGGTACAGTATGGTTCTGTTGCTGCAGGTTGTAAAGGTACAGTATTGTTCTGTTGCAGGTTGTAAAGGTACAGTATGGTTGTTGCTGCAGGTTGTAAAGGTACAGTACGGTTCTGTTGCTGCAGGTTGTAAAGGTACAGTATGGTTCTGTTGCTGCAGGTTGTAAAGGTACAGTACGGTTCTGTTGCTGCAGGTTGTAAAGGTACAGTACGGTTCTGTTGCTGCAGGTTGTAAAGGTACAGTACAGTTCTGTTGCTGCAGGTTGTAAAGGTACAGTACAGTTCTGTTGCTGCAGGTTGTAAAGGTACAGTATTGTTCTGTTGCAGGTTGTAAAGGTACAGTATTGTTCTGTTGCACGTTGTAAAGGTACAGTATTGTTCTGTTGCAGGTTGTAAAGGTACAGTATTGTTCTGTTGCACGTTGTAAAGGTACAGTATTGTTCTGTTGCAGGTTGTAAAGGTACATTATTGTTCTGTTGCACGTTGTAAAGGTACAGTACGGTTCTGTTGCTGCAGGTTGTAAAGGTACAGTACGGTTGTTGCTCAGGTTGTAAAGGTACAGTACGGTTCTGTTGCAGGTTGTAAAGGTACAGTATTGTTCTGTTGCACGTTGTAAAGGTACAGTATTGTTCTGTTGCAGGTTGTAAAGGTACAGTATTGTTCTGTTGCACGTTGTAAAGGTACAGTACTGTTCTGTTGCACGTTGTAAAGGTACAGTATGGTTCTGTTGCAGGTTGTAAAGGTACAGTATTGTTCTGTTGCAGGTTGTAAAGGTACAGTATTGTTCTGTTGCACGTTGTAAAGGTACAGTACTGTTCTGTTGCACGTTGTAAAGGTACAGTATGGTTCTGTTGCAGGTTGTAAAGGTACAGTATTGTTCTGTTGCAGGTTGTAAAGGTACAGTATGGTTGTTGCTGCAGGTTGTAAAGGTACAGTATGGTTCTGTTGTTGCAGGTTGTAAAGGTACAGTATGGTTCTGTTGCTGCAGGTTGTAAAGGTACAGTACGGTTCTGTTGTTGCAGGTTGTAAAGGTACATTATTGTTCTGTTGCACGTTGTAAAGGTACAGTACGGTTCTGTTGCTGCAGGTTGTAAAGGTACAGTACGGTTCTGTTGCTGCAGGTTGTAAAGGTACAGTACGTTTCTTTTACTGCAGGCTGTGGGGGTGTGCTTACCGTTTTCGTCATGGCCGCTGGCTTCGGGTGTCCTCTGCCTCTGCTCCTCCTCAGGCGCCTCTGGGTAGATGACAGCAGTGTCTGCCTGCTGCAGCATTTCCTCCACGATCGGGTCATTGTTTTGTTCATCTTCAGCTTCTGAGCCACATGCATCGTCTACTGAAGGAGAACAAAAAATATATATAATGTGGCAGAGTAGGGGGAGGAGAGAAAAAGTGTAGTCTTGGGGTTTGATATAAGACTACATCCCCCAGAATGCCATAGGGTTGGAGTTGTTTAATGAGGGACACCTGCCTGTGACTAAGCAGGCAGGTATAAAAGCAGGTCACAAATGTCTGTTGGAGCTGTCTGTGTGAAGGCCAAAGACCTTTGTGGTCGGAAGAAAAAGAAGGTACTGGGAATATTGTGTGCTGTGTGTAACTTGTTTGTGTTACAAGTGTTTTGGTGAACCGGTAGATGGCTTAGCCATCCGGCTCATATGTTTGTGAAAAAGTTAGTTTGGGAGTTAGGTTTGTGTTTTGTTATTTTGTTTTGCGTAAATAATAAAAGTGCACGAAAGTGCTAAAGTCCAGTTCCTGTGTCTGAGTCAGTTGTTTGAAGGGTGCAAACGAACCTGAGCAGAGAGGTTCCGTTACATAATAAAGATTTTGTAACTTTTAGGATACAGTCTGCGCCCCCCAGTTTGAGAACCAGTCATAAGTTTTAGATTTGTTATTGAAAAAAAGTTGATTCATGTATTTTATATTAAACAAAGTTAGGTTTGATTTCTATATTTATAATCCCAAAGTAAGTTGAATTTGCTTTAGAAATAGTTTTGACAGGCTGAACTGTGGAGTAAGTTAACTAGCAGACATGCCAAACGACCAGGTCTGGTCTAAAATTGAAAATAATTGAGAGACACTGCGGGTGTAATACACATGGCTTATACTCAGTGGATCAAACTGACGTCATCCACGATATGGGCAACGCCCTGCAGCATCATTGGAACTGTATATTAAAAGATATCAAACAGGTGAAATATCTTTATAGAACAGAACCAGGGCCTACTGACAAGGACATTTGGAAGGGGGTGCAGGGTGTCATAAGTACACATCCCCTTAGAGAATGAGCACCAGATGTCACTTTGTAAGATGCAAGGACACATAAGGTTTATATTAAAAAAAAAACCTAAAAAAAAAAACCTATATTTATTCAAGACGCACTAGGTGCAGCACAGACAGTCACATACTGCAAATGCTCCCACACTGACCCAGCACCCTGCCCTGGAGTCTACAAAGGTTAAGAGAGGAGTTAGGTCTCATTGCTCAATTCCTGGACTCTATCTGTCTAATAGTTAGGGGCTAGTAGAGAGGACACATACATATCTACACATAGACCTTTAAATGCCACTACTATGGTGTAGATTGCCACTAAACCATGGAGTTACAGTGTGCATATTCATATGATACCAATAATGACCAACCCACAACCAGTAGGAAAGAGTAATTCTGTAATGTGTTAAATGCCCAGCAGGTGGTCTATATACTCATTGGTGTGCAGTTAAATTGTTGCAGCCAAATGGTGGGGGTATAAACATCAGCAGCTGGTGGTTGAGATTAAGTTTGGACCAGGATCTCCTGGACTTTATTCTTTTACTGAACATACCTGAACACCTCTCTTCATAGTTACACCCACAACTAATGAGAAGCGTTTCCAAAAGGAAATGAAAAATACCAGTTGACAGTTAAATCAGAAATAATCATGGATACTGTAGTACTGTACAGTATACCGATCTGGACACCAAGGGCTGAAGCGATTCGTACCTTACGGCTGACACTGAACCACAAAGCCCGACCAATTCTGTTTCATGTCTGTATTTTAACACAGCACGAAATGTTCTGTTCTAGGTTAGACTGTTCATTGGGAACAAAGATAAATTATTTACAAATGATCCACTTTTCAGGCAGTGAAAAGTACAAATACAAATGAAAGAAAAAAGTTTATCCACAGCAGAGTTTTGCAGAGTCATCTGCAAGACACAGTCACACACACACACACACACACACCCACACACCCCACTGGCATCAAACCACAAGAGCAGGGTTACTTCTCCACTGTATAACTGACACAAGATACATCAGTGTCAAATATTTGTACTGGAGAAATGTAATTACATGGCTGAAATGTAATTAGAAAGACCACAGGTTTAGCATTACAGGACTGACAAAACAATCCTCATGACCTCCCTGTTAGTGTGTGCAGTGCTGTTCCCCAGCACACCAAAGAAACAGCTCATTTCAAGCTTAAAACTGAATGTAATCTTTGAAAAGACACAATGTGGTGAAGTTATGTTACTACCGTTATTCTATCACTATATTACTAAATACAGCAGTCACGGTCAAACACTTAGTACGGCCAAACAGACGATGTTTAAGTATAAAATACTTAAAGTATAAAATGAACGAAAAACACTCTGTATTCCTGTTGATATTTTTTAATTAAAAAAAAAAGAAGTATGATAGTCGCTGTTTACCTTTTTCACCACTCTTGTGCAATTAATATATTTTGAAAAAGGTTTGTTTGCGGGAAGCTTTTCGTAAAGGAAGATTTAAAAAAAAATAATCTTTTTCTTCTGGTAAACACCCAGAACCTACAGAAGTGCTGAAACTGCATGACCTCAACAGATCAGTCTTCAAGATTCCAAACTGTAACATCAGTAAACTTCATAGGTGGTGCTGCTTCCAACGGCAAGCCACTGGGAAACAGCGCTAAACACATCAACTGTTGCTAGGTTCCTAAATGCTTTTAGCAGGACCAAACCATTGCCAGTTTGCCCCACCCCTCCTAAATAACACGACACTGTGCTGGAGCCAGGTCTTGGGAAAGTGGGAACGAGAATAAAAAAAGACAGCCTTTCCCATTATCTCAATCTGCAGTCTTAACAACAGTCTTCATCCCAATGACCTAATAGAACAAATCATTGCAGTTGGGGAGCATAGCACGGCTAAACCTTTTTATTTGTTTCAGGGAAGAAATTAAAGAGCACAAGAGCTTTGTGGTTTCATCTTCGCCATTGGTGAGCATCTAGTTCACATTACAAAACTCGCGCGCAATTCGCTGGGAGAAGTCTCTGCTTGAGGGAGGCCCAAGAGAGAAGAATTATATTCACGTTTTGAAGCTTTATATTATTTAGTTCCCGCTTATTTTTATGCTGGTTACCCAGTTATTATCTGGGGTTTTTGTGTGGTTTCTTGAGGCAGAAGAGAAGGTGATATCGAGCCTCCCTTCCCAATCCTGCCCCTTTCTTTCCTTTTTTGTATGCAATAGCTCTTTACATTGGTGACCATGTATTAACAACAAGAAACGAAAAGGTGGGGTTACAAAGAAATCCACTTCCTGTACATCTGAATTCAAAAGAACAAAACAAGAAAAAATGAGGACTTGAGAAGATGTCATCACTGCAGCCATTGAAGCTACAGCAGTCCCTCGCTAATACAGACACCAGTATGCCGTAGATTCGGATATGCCGGACACAATGCACGTCCCCCAATAATATCCAATTAAGTGTGATGCTAGGTCACTGTGAATTGCATGATCCATAGGTCCACTGTACAGATTCATATTTTGACATCATGTAATGTGTACATAGAACACATGCATGTTATTTCAGTGCAATGATTTATACATTTAAAATAAATTCAGCACTATAAAATGTGTGTGATCCATATATATCCCGACTTGTCTGGTTTAGCGATGCACTAATGCACTTACTTGTGCAAGTACATGTGACCTCGAGTTATCCCCATCGTGAAAGTAAGAACCCTAAACAGTTTGTAAAAAAGATTTTGCTTGCTTGATCCACTATAAATTGTCACATATTTAGCAATTGATCTGAAAGTGAAAAAAATACAGTCCTGTTTATTCAGTTGTTTCAAAGCGCACCAGTGCTTAGAACTGTATGGGTAAATGTACTTGACACAGAGTGATTGAATACCTTGTTTTTCCACAGTTAAATTATGCAGTGCAAGCTAGCAGAAAAGTACATGTTTGAAGAATATACCAGATCTGCTTAAATTTGTGATTTTAAAACGAAGCACTGCTGCTGCTGCCGCTGCATCTACAGCATGACAGCTTTGACAAATAAGGTATTTATATGGCTCAGTTATTAAGATTCTCGAATCTAACAAACAAGGAAAACAATCTGAAATCTGACTGACACAATGCAGTAATATTTTATAACATCTTCAAGAAACACATTCTACAAAAGAACAAACTCAAAGTTAATTAATCAAACGTTTCAGATGCTGCATTGTGTTTGTGACAGAGTTGGCGGTATTACAATTTGCTGTTTTATGTTACTGAACCTATTTATGCATAAATATGACGCATTCCTACCTTTAAATCCAACGTCCCCTGGCTGAGCTTCAGGCCCCAAGGTGTCTTCTCCTTTTGTTTCTGGAGTGACAAAACGAAAACTTGACATGAGGAAAAGATACTATCTGACTGACCAAAGGGAAATGAGAAAATTCATTAGTGTGCATGCAATCCTGCCTATATGAATTGTGTGAGAGTAGCATTGTGTCCATCTACTCAAGAACAATTACGCACAAGCAGAAGGACCTCAGTGACTTCACAAGAAGCATGATAGCAGGTGCCCCTCCAATCTGTCTCCTCCCTCAATGCTGTTGCTACCAGCATGTCCATCAATACAGTCTCCCTATATATATATATATATATATATATATATATATATATATATATATATATATATAGTCCTGGATAAAGCTGAAGTATGTAAAGTGCGTCTGTTTGCGTCAATGTTCCATAGTTTGGCCTTCTGGGCAGTGGACCTCATTAGAAAACAGCTGGCTTTATGACACCATTAGCTGCCTTATCACAAGCTGCTTATCCTTTGACCCTTTGAGACCTGTATTATTTTTGTCGAAATGAAGTTATATAATTCAAAAAGGAACTCCTTTATTGCGTCTACATGAGAACATGACAAAACACCTTTTTTTTTTACATATATTTACTACCTCAGACCTCACACATTGGAACCTCAGTCCCGTGAGGTTCCAATGTGATTTCCGATGACGTTAACATACAACACTAAAATAAAGTCCCACCATGACTCAAAGGGTTAAAAAAAATGAATTGGGTGGGTAAAAAAAAAAGTTAAATATATTCATGTTTCTAAAATGGGTTTGGAAATGGAGCCCAGTATCTAGTTATTCTAACCATGCTGGCAATTCCCAACAACGCACAGGTCGGAACGTTTTTGCCTCATCAGATTCTTCAAACGGTATTTGCGCATTAAGATCAAAGCATGTCTGGATCAACAGCTTTTCAATTGAAATTCACTGCCATTACAGCAGGTGGTTAAGAGCTACAGGCCACTTCGATATCAGCTTTTCTTATATTTATTCATTCATTCATCTAACACTGTCAGAAAGCAAACGGAATGGTACACATTTAAAATGTCAACCAATCTCCCTGAATGCCTTTTCTTTAAAATCAGCAAACTCTCTATCTGGTCTGCCACAGCGAGAGCACCTTGAATCCAGAGACTGATTACTGCAGGCGCACAGCAATTTCAAACATCACACTTACCTACCGAAGTGTATCAGACATGGCAGGGCGTTTGATTTTACTACATTTTTGTAGTTTTGTAGGATACATTCCATAAAACTAGTGGTTTGTATTGAATATAAATTAAATATAATAGTGTAAGCACAATAACGCACTCCAGGGTGTGTGGCTGTTGTGTAATATAGCACGCCTCTGGTGTAGTGAGTCACAAGGCAAGGTACCACCAGCATGGAGCAGCACTCTAAAAGGGTCCCTTCCTTTAATGTTTAACCACTTGCTGTTGGATAGGAAGATACAAATGAATGGAACAAACATGAATACGTTGGACTTCATGTGGGGCAGAGTTGATTTCAGGCATTCGTTTCGTAAGGAGGGGCTGTCCTGCTTCTTTCAAGGTAGGTATGACCGTTTTGTTGAAGCTGAATTTAAATGATAATAAAAACAAATTACTGGCTTAAAATGGCATCTCTCACTGTACGGGAAGACACAAGTAGAAAAAGAGCTGAATTTATGCAAAGCATGTAGGTATTAGCATTTGCATCTCATGTTTGTTTGTTCAGTTTCTTTGGTAAATTTCAATAGAAATCGAAACAGCTCAGTCTAAATGCCACAGTATGAACACCACCTGTTTTTTTTTTTGAGGGAGTCAGTTACAAATGACTAGAAATGGAAAAAAGCTAATCTGATAAAAACACTTGATGATGGCACACTCATTTCGCCACATGTGTTTCTGCTTTCTTGATTACAGTAAAGCTCAACTTGAGGGGATGTAAACCTTTGTTTATCTTGTATTGGTTTCAAAATGAGCCAACGCCATTAAAATACACTGAAAAGTGAAAATAGGTGTGGTGCTGTATACATTTAATAAGGTATTCTCAAGTGTTTCATAGGCTAAATATTTAGTGGTAAAGTTCAAAGCTACATATTTTTACTCTCACACAATTTATTGAGATGTAGAAAACACTGCAGCTTCTGTTTCCTTTGAAGTACTCAAGTGTAGCATAACACATTACAAAACCAAAACTTGGGAGAAACAACTTGAACCTTACTAGTTTTTTATATTGCATTCTGAAATAAAATCAGTTTTTTATTGTTCTGTTCTTTCTTTGTGTGGTCTGTTTTATTGTTGTTTTAATAATAATAATAATAAAAAAATCTATGTTCACACTTGCCGGTAGTCCTGCACATGTGGATGTCATGAATGTATTCTCTGTGCAGTCTTTTATCAGCAGCAAGAGATAGAAATTCTCCTTGAAAATAACAATGCAAATATATTAAACCATTTCTCCACACCCATTCACTTCCTGTGTGCTGCAGGTACAGTAGACCAGTACTGACACCACACCATTTGTATGTGCAGCATGTGCTACCCTTTGACAGACACACAATGCTCTGAATCTCTAGAATAACTCCTTTCTTCTGCTCCATGAGATTAGTATTAACAACAAAGCACTAGATTATCTAGCCCTTTACTCCAAAACACTACAAATAAGCAATTTCTTTGTAGTCTGAACTTGTTTCTTAGTAGTGGTAAAAACGTGGTGATAACGATTTGGGTTAAATAGATTGGAGACTTGTTCTCAAAGTATTTATAATACAGCAATCTAGGATTTCAAGAAATAGCTACTGTTTTTTTTAGTTCACTTCACTGTAGACTGTAATTTCACAAAAATATGAAAGATGTTGTCCTACAATACAAGGTAAGCTATTTCAGTATAAAACCCATGGCAACTACTTACTTCTCTACACTGTATAACCTCTGTGTTGCCAAGCTGATAACAATAGCCTCACGCAGAAAACCACTTCCTGTGAGGTTGGCCATATGCATAACCATCTTGTTCACACTTTTTCCTTTGTCTGTGACTTTCTCCATGTCCCCATACTGCTCTGCAGGGACCGAGATAAGAGCCACTGCGAGCCCTGCTTCAGAAACGAATTTGAAAACACTGGCTAACAAGTCATTACAGCTCATTATTATGACCGAGGGAAATTTAAAAATCAAACATAGGCCCAAGCAGGTTGTTACCAACCTAAAAAAAGCTGTTCCAGTTTATCAAAACATATTACAGCTTTTATTAAAGTCAGTATAACCCTGAGAAATACAAAAACATAGCAATGCCACTGTCGTCTGCGTACTATTCTTCCTAAATATAAAGCATCCATTTGTCCTTCATGTGGCATTCCTGTCTCCGATTTGCCAAGTCTGTGATTGGCTGGTAGAGATTGGGTATGACTGCTGTACGATGCAGGAGGGCTTGAATAAAATGAGCCAGTTGAATTCATGTGATGTTTCACACAACATAGGGGCATATTAATGGTGGGCAATGGGGAGTTGTAAGTAGCACTTTCATGGTTTCCAGTTCTGCACCTGCAAAATGGACTTAGCTTCATTAAGAGAATCAAAGTTAACTAAAGAAAACAAAATCATCTCAAACTGGCATTAATCCACTGCTGTAGTGTTGCCAGGGTGGGCTTGAAACTTTTTTTTTGCACACTTTCTAATACCCTGTGGTAACACACACAGTTAAGAAAGATCTTTCTGCAAAGCCTGTACTGTGTTTAAATGGAATGTCACTTTTGTAAGGGTTAATAAACTCCTCCCATTTTAAAGGCATGGCTTCTTTACCAGTAAAGCTCCTAAAGAGGGGTGTTCGTTATTTAAAGAGCTCTGAGGAATACCCTGACAGACAGAAGAAATAAACACCTAGGCTTTAAACAGCATTGGAAAGTATCTCAGTTAAATGCCAAGAGTCTTCAAATACAAATACTTTTCAAATACTTTCTTTAGGTTTCGCTAGACATGTGCGCAGAACCAAAAGCACTAAATATGACGGCTAACACTGCACTCATTCCCTCGAATTGTGTTTAATAAGAACATGTAGGGGTTTTAACAGGGTAACTTGCATAGCACACATTGCCCCAGGTGGCCAAATCATGTAACCGTGTTTCCCTTCAGTTGAATTTTACAATAGCAATGGCTCAGTGCGGAAGAGTGCTATAAATACTGCAGCGATCTTAAAGTGAAAATCAAATGTGGTTCATTTTGCTGCTTTTATGGCAGAATTATCCTGTTTCTAAATGACACCAGATAAGCACACAGCACTCAGATCCAATGAGAGAGAACTGGTACTGAGGTCAATGCTAATGAACACATGCATGCCCAGTCCAAAGACCCTGGGAACTGGACTTCATCTGCTTTTCAGGGTTTGAAAGGGGTAACAGGAGTGCTTCCTCTTGGAGTCACTTTGTGTCTCCACTGGGTACAAAGACCATTTGGTGTCTGGCCTCAGGCTACAATGGCTTCCTGTGGTGCTTTATAAAGATGGGCAGTTTCTCTGAAGTGATTTCCTTCTGACTCTTCTTGTGGTATGCGCCTGTGGGTGTGTTAGCTTTTGCTTTCCAATGTTTCGGTTTGTTTAACATACCTTTTGTGAAGGGAGGTACTTACAGGCTTTTGATGCCATGGTAACTATACACATTTATTTATATATTTATATTTGTGATGTCATTTACTACATAGTTAATGATCTACTATTCCTTCCTATTTAAACCATCATGGTATTGAGTCTATATCCATTTATTTTTCTGTATTGTACATTATGCAATTTTATTTCTTCTAAAACTACAAATTGCAATCTAATTTTTTGTAAAGTGTTGAACTAATGGCTCATTTCCTTTTTTAATTTCTTATGTTTGATAGGAGGAGAGTCTTGTATTCTTCCATGATGGGTTTCTTATGACTGCATATATTTTTATACATTATATATATTCTTTAATGAGATTGGAGAACACATTTGGAGGGATCTTAGACCATTCCTCCATACAGAATCTTTCCAGATTCTTGATATCCTTCGGTCTGCGCTTATGGACTGCCCTCTTCAATTGAAACCACAGGTTTTCAATGTGGTTCAAGTCCGGAGACTGAGATGGTCATTGCAAAATGTTGATTTTGTGGTCAATTAACCGTTTCTTTGTGGATTTTGATGTGTGCTTGGGGTCATTGTCTTGCTGGAAGATCCATTTGCGGCCAAGTTTCAGCCTCCTGGCAGAGGCAACCAGGTTTTAGGCTAAAATGACCAGGACCAGTGGAAGCAAAACAGCCCCATAACATCAAAGATCCACCACCATATTTTACAGTAGGTATGAGGTTCTTTTCTGCACACACGTCCTTATTTCGACGCAAAAACCCACCGCTTGTGTGCGTGGCCAAAGAGCTCTATTTTCGTCTCATCTGACCATAGCACCCGGTTCCAATCGAAGTGCCAATGCCGTTTAGCAAACTCCAGGCGCTTACGTTTGTTGGTTGCTCTCAATAAAGGCTTTTTTCTGACAACCTTTCCAAATAGCCTATTGGCATGGAGGTGGTGTCTAATTGTAGATTTGGAGACTTGGTGACCCCAAGATGCAACCAAGTTCTGTGATTCTCCAACTCTGGCCCTTGGATTTCCCTTTGCCTCCCGAACCATCTGCCTCACTGTGCGTGGGGGCAAGATACACTTGCGTCCTCTACCAGGCAAGTTTACCACTGTTCCAGTGGTTTTGAACTTCTTAATTATTGCCCTAATAGTGGTAAGTGGTATATTTCGTTTTTTAGCTATTGTTTTGTACCCATTGCCTGATTTATGGAGGTCAACAACCATGTGTCTCTTTTCATTTGTGAGTTCTTTGCCTTTCTCCATGGTGATGGATGACAAATGGATTTCATATGTGTGTTACCTCATTTTTATACCCCAGTGAAACAGGAAGCCATGGAAGGCCAAAATACAGTTCCTTAAGACTGAGAACTTAAAGAAGTAGAATGTTAATTTAATTTGGTTTGATTTTATTTATAAGAATCTTTAGGGGTGCCAATAATTCTGACACCTATCTTTTTGAGAATTTTTTTTATTACTTGTTAATAAAAAACCTTTTCTCTGAGCAATTGTATTAGAATAAAAGAATATGGTTTTCCCATATATTTGAGCATAAAATATAGCTCATTACCTGTGTTGTTTATGAGAGAGAGAGAGAGAGAGAGAGAGAGAGAGAGAGAGAGAGAGAGAGAGAGAGAGAGAGAGAGAGAGGAGAGAGAGAGAGAGAGAGAGAGAGAGAGAGAGAGAGAGAGAGAGAGAGAGAGAGAGAGAGAGAGAGAGAGAGGGGGGGGGGGGGGGGGGAGGGAGGGAGGGGGGGGGGGGGAGGCTGTGTGATCCAGTGGTTAAAGAAAAGGTCTTGTAACCAGGGGGTCCCCGGTTCAAATCCCACCTCAGCCACTCATTGTGTAACTCATTGTATGACCCTGAGCAAGTCACTTAACCTCCTTGTGCTCCTTGTGCTCCGTCTTTCGGGTGAAACGTAGTTGTAAGTGACCCTGCAGCTGATGCATAGTTCACACACCCTAGTCTCTGTAAGTCGCCTTGGATAAAGGCGTCTGCTAAGTAAACAAATAATAATAATAATAATAATAATGAGAGAGAGAGAGAGAGAGAGAGAGAGAGAGAGAGAGAGAGAGAGAGAGAGAGAGATTCTGATTTGATCAATTAAAAACATGAGATTCCGATGAAAAAAAATACACTTTCACTGGTGACACTCCATATCCTAATCCCATCCTAATCCAAGTATGCGGTATACTGGGCTTGCCTACCTTCCTCCCAAGCTTCTTCCTCCTCCTCCTCCTCCTCCTCTCCTTGCCCGTTCTCTGGTAATACTGCGTGGCTGCTTGGCAAGTCATCGTCTGGCACATTGTTCTCACAGTCTGCAGCGTCTGTCACGCTCTCCTCCTCCACGATATGCAGCTTGTCTTCATCGTCTGAATCGGAGTTCGCTTCCACCACGTTGTTATAGCTGGTAACTGGAAGAACAAGAAGAAGAGCAAGTCAGAAAGAGGCTAACAGCACACAAGCATATCTGTGTCACTGCAGGGCACTTTCTCAAAGAAGCACCTTGGATTTCATACATACAATAAATGATTGTAACTTCTTTAGAAACTCCTCCTGTAGATTGTTGTGAACACACAACTGAATATTCTCAGATGTCGATAGTACAATTGTGTGTTTTTAATACAAAACATTTTCAGCTTGTACTGTAAGCATACTGTAGGTAACTCTGACCTGTTTGGATTCAATATATGAAAGTAAGAATACTGTAATTCACTAAATTACTTGAAAACCAGAGTTCTAGACATAAATATTTAACATGGGATCTATGACCGTTACGTTAACCATGCCCAATCAACAATGAGACAAGAGAATCACAAATTATACACAACAGCTTTTTACGTACATTTTGAAGTAATGAAAAAAAAAGATCTCATTACAAATTACAAATTATTGAACTATTGGAAAAAATAACATGCTCCTTTGACCTCAACCTTTGAACTCAGAATGTATTAATTCATTCAGAAATTATTTGGCTGTGCTTAATTTTCCTGGGGAATTATTGAATCCCTTAAATCCTGAAGGTACACATGGAATTGGGCGGTTGGTCAAACAGTTTATTCTTAAATACATTAGAGACTATTTGAAAGACCAGATCCAATCTGTCAGTACATTTTAAACACTGTCTCGAGCACCTCATTGCAAAAAAAAAAAAATGTTAGCATCATTTTATTTGTGGGACACATCTGTACCTTATACCTTAAAGGGTTAAGGCAAATAATACAAAATTACCTCCAAGGCATTAGGCCTATAAAGGCCACGATGCACCTTGGTAGGCCTTTCTAAGCCATTAACAAGAGTGTTTTTATTATTCAGTTGCAGTAACCTTTAAGGCAAAACAGCCCTACACTAAATGTATTAAAAGTTTGATAACACCACAAGATATAAACCTACTGTAGCTGAGCTGGATTTCAACCTTCAGCACATCAGCAAGTTTGTTCATGCAGCTGGTTATTATTTGGAGAATATACTTAGTTCATGTGGCTGTGAACCCTACCATTCTAATCCCATGTAGTGCTGAAGATTTATATAGTGTGTAGCAAGGTGTGCAGTTCTAATTAGGGAAAGCAGGAGGTGAAAATGGAGTATTGATTTAGGGGCTCTAAGCAGCAGAGGGTGCGTTGGCTGGCTGAACGGTTTAAGCTAACCCAGCATGTAATTAGAATGCAGAGTGCTGCATCTTCAGGTATTTTTTTTTTAACCTAGCTTACAAAATGCTTTACTAAAGCAAGGCAGGGGGACATTCAATAGACACTGTACTGCAGAGTATCGGTCCGACTATGCCAGTAAACTGATTAATTCATACATGAACTGTACAGATCTTCAATTTATTACAGTCCTTTATTGATTTTTCTGATTGACTCTACCTGTGGTTACGGTTGCTGATGCACACAACATCAGTGAGGAATGCGACCTGGGGGAATTTGCTGTGTAGGCTTTTAAAACAGCGTGAAGCTGAAATGATTCATTTCTTCTCTTGACGCGGCTACAGTACAGAATATGAAGTCAAATTGCTGTACATACTCTGAATAAGTCGATTTTCTAGGCATTTTTGCGGGGCCCTTAAAAAGGTGGGCATGACTAATACACTGGTGTGACGTATGCGCCGGTGTGTCTAATATTAAACTACTGTACCAGTGCCACAATGGGATTACTACAGCCACGGTTATGTCTCGCACAAACTTAACTGTCAACAACCCGATTTATTTGTTCAGGATCTACGGAATTCAGGTCATGTTGCTAGACAGAAACACAAAACCACTGTTCTAATTAAAAGTTTTAATTTCTTACTCTTAATACCCTTAGTCATTTTGAATCATAAAACGCAAGCTTTCAGACTCTTGACTGACCTCCTCTCAAACGTCACAGCTATACGGCTTCACTTAGTGTTAACACAATAGCTGTCAGTCTCAATGAATTTCCTTATTCCCACCCTCACAAGGCATTGATCTGTCAACATTCAAACTGAACCCACCTCTGGGATCTGTACCAAACAGCTACTGGTTAGAAAGCGGAGCAGTAAACTTTTCAAGTCTTCTGTTTGTTTTAACTGCAATCCTATAATAATGTAGGTGACTTAGACTAGACAAAGTAGGACAGTAAGAACAGTAAGACAGTAAGCAAAACAAAAATCTGGCTAAACAGAATAAACAGAAACGTTCCTTGTGGAAGTGAAACTTTAACACAGACGTGGGTGTTTGTTATTATGTTGGCTCACGAACGTCCGTCAAGCATTTTGTCTCGCTCAACCCGGGTCAAAGCGTGTTGACCTACATCGTGAGTTGGGTCACTGGGACCCGGGTTAACCCGACCCAGGAATGTGGTTTCACACGACACAGGATTATGACCCGGGTAGCCAGGACCCGGGTCCGGACGCGGGTAGGATTGCCAGTGTGAAAGGGACTTTAGCGTAAGGGAAAGCATATATTTCAAATTCAACACTAAGTGACTGAAACCGGTTACCTTTGCAGATGGTCAAAACAGTCTGATTGCAGCTTAATCACTAGAGTGAGTCTGAACAACAGCAGATGAGGTGGGGAGGAGATTGTCTGAAATATCCTGATAATCAATTACCAAAGATCAGAAAAAAGGCTGCAAATGTAATTACTACAGAATTTGCAGTAACAGCTTTATATCCTCAGAGTGCCTCCTCAAATCACAAGCTGCCCTTCTCTCTGTTAACTGTCAGGAGCTATCGAACAAATATCCATCACATTTACAACCATGTTTATCTTTCTATACCTCTTGAATATCAGTATACACATTCATACTGGGCTTACGTCATTTAGAAAAATATTATGAGCAAAACTGAAAACATAATATTTAAAATTGAGTTCTTGTCTCATGAACAATACTGTAGATTTCTAATAGCCTACTTACTGTTAAACTCACTGTATACAATTTACTAGCTTTGTAAGTCTATTCTTAATAAAACAGTAGCATACTGTAATTGGTGTTTCACATTTTATTATGCAAAAATAGTAAGTGCGGTTTTCACAAAGCAGATACGTATAAAGTGAGATTTAAAAAAAAAGTGCATTTCTATTGATAATTATACCTCTTTACACATGCTTAAATGAGACAGCAACAGTTAGATTACACTATAGTCCATTATTATTATTTATTTCTTAGCAGACGCCCTTATCCAGGGCGACTTACAATTGTTACAAGATATCACATTATACATTATTTCACATTATACAGATATCATTTTTACATACAATTCCCCATTTATACAGTTGGGTTTTTACTGGAGCAATCTAGGTAAAGTACCTTGCTCAAGGGTACAGCAGCAGTGTCCCCCCCCGGGATTGAACCCACAACCCTCCAGTCAAGAGTCCAGAGCCCTGACCACTACTCCACACTGCTGCCCCTATACACCACACAAAAAAACAAGCACAAGAGCGAAAACCTGTAGTGGTGTAAAGAATCTCAAATTAAAAACTGGAATTTGAAAACCCCTTGAAAACGCACACACACCTGGAACTCCAGTCATATCACACAGGCAGAGATGTGCAATACAGTACAGCAGCAATTAAAATCACTTTAATGAGCGACAGCTAGTGCTGGCCCTGTCTCCTTTCTTGTTAGCTAATTACTATTTCACTTCACTCTGACATTTCCATCACGTCAGACTCAACTCGCTTCTCTTTGCAAAGCTGCTTCTCGGAAGTCTTTAAAAAAAATATATCTTTTCTGATTAGTCATTGCTTGTCCTTTCATTTCTTTCTTTTTTCTTCCCCCACTCAACTTTTAATTTCCCTTAGGCATCATCATCATCATCAACCAGGAGGGTGGAAGCTGTGGGGGGCTGGGATTCTCAATGGAGGAGCCGCTGCTAAACTGTTCAGTTTATCTTCCAGACCGTCATTCCCTTCTCTTCATCCCTCACTCCTCTCAACTAATTAGGGGCATGGTCTCGGACTGACTGGTTCTGTAACCAATAGATGACAGCCTCCGCAGTGAGCTACTGTAGGGTACAAGGCACACATCTGTTTGTTTGAACTACCTTTCGGTTGGGTTTGCTAAATACTCTGACTCACAGGAAATTATTTTATTCCTGAGACAAGTCTGAGTACTTCATTACTTGTTGAAATCCCACTGCCAGCATGGCATCTCAGTACCTAAGTTGTCCATCACTGCTACAAGCTGCAGTCACAGGCTTCACTAGTGTGTGCTGAGTTTCAAGATCTTAATCAAGCACGACTTGTTTGGATGAAGGGGATAAGTGGAGACACAAACCTGGGAAATCCCTTTAGGTCCTCAAGCAAACACATGGTTACTTTTCCTTTCTTTTTCTTTTGGATGTGACTCACACTGCTGTGGAAGAGGCTTGACTTACAACGCTAGGCTGCTGTTTGTAATATCCAACAAGGTACTGTGAAATAACGTTAATTAAATATCCCCCCCCCCCAGTAACAAATTAGTACCTTGAGCAAGTAGGCCATTATTCACAGTGTAATTCAACCACATCCAGATACAGGGAGTGGTTTGCAACGTGTCGTCTGACTGTAGCTAAACCTATCTGGTGACTTTTTCAAGGCACTGACACTAACACCCTCAAGAACCTGCACTATACAGTAGTGCCTGTCATATCTGATTTAATTGGCTCCAGGGCTCCACAGGTTTTCATTGCCCTGTGTGTGTTAACCCGAGACAGCAAAGAAAGCGCACACACACACACAAACACAAACTGGCTTTGGAGATTGGTGAAAAAAATCTTGTTTCAGCTTTTTAATGGTAGAGTAATTCTATTAATCCCTTGCTTTCTTTTATTTAACATGGTTAAACTGGGGAGTTAAGTGAAGTGATAGCATGTAAAAAGTGAAACGGAATTCCCAAACGCTTGCAACCACATCCATTTTGTCCTAAGAGCTGAATGTACTGTTTTAGACCCTTAATAAAATGTGCATTGATCAGTTTCCATCAGTACTGTTCAGTTGGCAGAAGCACGTGTAAATGACACATACTGGCAGTCCATCGGTATATAGAGGGTATCGTATCTTACAGGATAGGATATAGGGTTCTACTGTACCAAGATATAGCCGAGATAAAAATGTGCATGTGACATATACATTTTGTACAGTTCTACTACTGTATCTCCAGTAGTACAGTACTTTGTAAAGTTTTTTTTTTTTTTTATATACTGAAACAATAGATCTGAACTTGGTGAAAAACAATTTAAAAAAAAAGTGCGTTCTCCATTTTTATGTTTACTATGAACTTAAAATGAACACAGTTTAAGAACATGCTTTATATAAAAGTATTTTTAATAGTGCTTAAAAAACACTTTTCAAGATTATAACTTTGACAGTAGCCTAGCCATAAACACAGTGAATGTGCCTCAACAATGTAATGCATTTGCTTTGCAGTCTAAAACCTACAGCGCATGGCCCTATAGTACTCGCCAAAAAAAACACATTAGGAATAATTTAATCACCGTTGCCTTTACATTTCAAACATGCTTGACATGCAGTATTTTACTTCTAGCCAGTTACCGACAGCAGCACATGCTCAAAAAACAAGCTTTGATGTTGACTGTGAGCCGCAGCATTACAAATATGGACTATAAAGAAACCAGACAGGAAATCATACAGTAGATGAGGGAAGACAAAGTAAAGTACAGTACTTCTACTTTTACACACACTCGTGTTACAAAAAAATCCAACCCAACTCATCTCCTACCTGGAAGGACATCAATGACACTGGTTCCAATGCACACATTTGCATTTCTCACAAAGTACCTGGTGTGTGAGGTAAGCAATCCACACATGGATGACCCTAAGCTCTCATACTGGAATACATAGTTGGAATCAATCATATTGTGTGTATCTCACTCCTTCTTAATATACTATCTATATAATCATACAACCATCCAGCCTTCAGTGTGGGTATTTATTCCAGGAGCTCATCGCTTCTCCCCTCAGACACAGCGCTGTTATATCCCAGCCCTTTTTTCAGACCTGTTTCAGCGTTATTTAAAGAAAGCCACGATGGGAGCCCAGCTTCTTCTTCTTCTTCCTCCTCTTCTGCGAAACCATTTCAATTCTGTGAAGTGACTCAGGCCTCTGCCAACGGGTTCTACAGATGCCCAGGAATACTCAGAAACACATCATGCACTGCTGGGACTCCTGCCATCGCACACAGCGCTTATCAAATAACAGAGCAGGGCAAGCAATTGTGATCATGGCAACAACAATATATAAAACCGTTTATCAGCTGGCGGTTTACAGTACAAAATTAATTTCCATTGTGAAACCTCTATGACCTTTTGTGCAAAAAAAAGGCATTTTTCTTTAATATTCACATCACTACAATTTAATGCATTCAAATAGGTAGCCTACTGTACATATTCCTGCACTACTGAAGCAAATCAATGACAACAGTGCAGTGACAACTACTGTATTCTTAGGATATCTTTATGCAGATTTTCTGTATGTTGACAGAGACTAAGATGGCTAAGAAATATTAAAAGATAGTACTGTTACACAGCATACAGTAAAACTGGGCACCATTTTACAGACAAAGTGAAGTCACACCTCTATGCCCTCACGATTTCCATTCTGCTCAAGCCAACCTAATAAGATGGTCACAGTTTAAATACATTAGCATAGAGGAAGACGCAATGAATAGACATCCCATCTTGTGACTTACAGTAAATGCCACATTTCTGCATGCCTGTAAATAGATTCTGACAAACTGAGAAAAGTGGTGATTTTACCTACAGCATATACTTAGGGCTTCTGTTTTTCGGGTTTTATTAATTCTATTTTTCGGTGCTTATTTTTAGCTATTTTCGAGTTTTATGTAAATCTGTTTTTTTTGGGGCTTTCGTTTTTGATATACTGTATGAAATTAGTGTTTTCGGTTACTTTCCAAAATGCTTGAGCGTTAGTTTTGTGTGTCAAAATATGTATAGCAACTCTACAGTTACATTGCGGGACATTGCCCAGCAGCACTGGGAAATGTATTTATTATTATTTTTGTAGTAGGTTTTATTTTTTTATTTAGTCAACGTGAATAGATCAACCATTTCCACAGTTTTTCCGGTGTTTTCCGGTGTTTATTGGCTATCCATCGATTTAATTTTTTTTGTATCAGGGGTGTTTTATCGGGTTTTATCGGTTAAAACCGAAAATCAGAAGCCCTACATATACTACATGAAACAGGGTAATACCAACTGGGGGAGCAAGGGATGCAACTGCACATGGGCCCAGCCTTTTGGGGGCCCAGCCCTGAGCCCTTTTCTTTTTTTCTGAGTCCACTTCAATCACTAAATGTAACAAAACATAGAAGTACCAGCCGCCAGAGCTATAAAACTGTTCCACTGGGATTAGAAAAATAAACCATAGCAAAGTTGCATCGGGGCCCAGTAAATGAGAGCGCCGGCGGGTGTGGTCCCTGTGTTTCAGTATCATGTTTACTGCCCAGTTGATCTTTTAATATACATGTTCTTCACTTTGAAAAGTATCTCAAGGTGCAATGCAGTAGGGCAGCCATTGTTTTCTTTGCCAGACTTGGTCCCAAACCAGCTTGAACTCCACTGGGCACATGCTGTGCCATTCCTCTTTTATAACTGTGGACTCAGGGGAGATGCATGCCCCAGCCTGAGAGAGATACATGGACACAGTCTGGCACACAGAGCATTGGAAGATCTCTGAAGACCAAGATGGAGGAGAGGGGGGTTCTATGGTGGTGTGGTACCCTCTCATGTTTCATAGGTAATGTATTTTAAGGTTTAACTAGACTATAAAGCAGGACTGTGCGATTTATACAGGGATGGTGATTAAAAAAAAAAAAAAAAAATCAAGATCAGATTTTATTTATTTAAATAGATTTTTTTTTTTATATTTCTGATTTTATTTATTTATTTACTTATTTATTTTAATTATGATTTTTTTTTTTGTAGTACCGTAGTTACAGTACCTCAAAAATGTAAATTTAAGGATGTTGGAAATGAATACATAAATAAATCAAATTATTTATCATTGTGGCATCCTCTAAATGTGAACTACAATATGTGAAGTACAAGAATTTAGCGATGGAGTATGCCAGAGAAAAATACCCCTCATTCATCCCAGTCATTCTATTCCTTTACTTTTCTTTCTTTGATTTCCTCTTTCTGTGTCAGTCCAAATACATGCAGCTGTTACTTAGGACTACTTTGCTTTTTATAGTGTGTTCAATTGTTGAAGTTCCTGATGCACCACTAAATAAACCTGGTTTCAGCAGGTCTTAACACAGTGCTCAATTGTCTATCAGAAGTGTGCCGGTGAATATGTTAATGATGGGGCAGGCGCTCAATAACGGGACAAGATATGTCTTCAGAATACCATTTCAGTGCCGTATTTTCTTCACTCCATTTATGCACCACTGAATCGGGGGCAAGCGCCATTCACGCTTGCACTCGCATTTGCGCTGTTATCAGAATACAGCCCTAAGAGTTTTAGATTATAGACAGTAAGATCTTAAGATGTTTGTGTTAATAAAATGTTTTTTAAAGCATACTTTTAATGTCTTTTCCTTGAGAAACTATACAAAATAGGTAGTAAATCAAGTGATTTAAAATCAACTTGATTTAATCAACCAATCCTGGATTTATATAGGCCTAGTGATGAGCATGGAACATACTGTAAATACAGTGCTTGTCTATTCTCTCTCTCTCAGGCCCACACATTGTTTGAACAGCAGGTGTGTTTTCAGAGTGGGCGTTTGCTGGCAGTGAAAGACCAGCTGGTAGTCAATCTAATCATTCCTTCAAACCCATTGGGGGTTTGTGACCTCACTGCAGAACTTCCCAGCCCAATGAGTTGACAGGAAAGGACGGGTTCTGAGAATCTGCCCACCTACAGCTCCTACGATGAGGTAAACTCCAGAGCATTTTCAACTGCTCCGTGGGATGGAAAAGTCAATAAAAAACGTGACAGTTCTAAAAGAGCAGAACAATTTCATTTGACTCTAATAGCAGGGGCTCCAATGAAGATACGCGCTCGCTTTGCAGTTCTACAAGGCACTCAACAGCATGGAAGCAACTCATTTTTTTAAGGCAGTAATATAAGGTGCTAGCAGACAGCTCTCTGCTGTACCTATCTGGTCTCTTATCAGCAAGGAGAAATTCCCCATTCAGTATGCACAGCCAGGCTCTTTATCTGAACCTAACTCTACAGCCTAAATCTCCATAAGAAACTGTGGGCATTTCTGAGAAGATGAAACTTAAAATAACCTTTTGTTTTGAAGCCGGTTATTTTTTTGGCTCGAAATATTTGCATGTCAACCTTTCACCTGCCAACTGATTACTAGGAATTCTACAATTGCAGTTTGAATTTGTCAAAAAAAAAAACCGCACACAGCACATTCAACACACCCTTGACTCCTAGTCGCAAGTTATTTACTGAAAGTCAGGCAATTGCATTTTTTCAGGAAGACAAGAACCCCAGTGGGCTTTAAATATAAATAATATAACAAAAAAAAAACAACACGACAAAGCCATCCAAGAATGTGTCAACTGCAGTCTGATTATTAAAGGGTCCTGAAAGATCCTGCACTATAACGAGGGCAGCTGCGGGTGATGCCAGCCAATATGTGGGGGAAAGGGTTACATGAAAAGAAAACGCCCAGCGCATGTATTACAAATCCAAATGAATCCCTGGACAGAACTGAAGCAACATGCATCTCTGTGTAACAAAGTGGGATATGTGATTTCCTCTGCTACCGGTCTGCCAGGAGCCTGAGGAGGTGAACAGCAGGAGAAAGAAAACACAATCACCATGAAAAATGGATTTCTTCATTACTCTGTAGATCAGCCTCTGAAATCTCATTTCTGCCCACTAGCCCATATAGTAGATGTAGGTAGCAGTAGTAGCCCAAAGCTATGGTGCCCATGACTCTGTTGTGATTTCAGTGGAGCCAGCATGCCAGTACAATGTCTACAGACTACTTGCTATCTCTTTAATCAGAGTGTCTGGATTTCTGCTGAAAACTTGAGCTGTCCTCATCAATAACTGTGTTAAAACTGACATACTGTACAGACAAACATAATGTATTATTAAAATGAGTCTGACAGCTTTCCTGTCTCAAACCAAACCACATAAATAGCCTAAACTGTATAGCACACTGAAGCCGACTTTTGTACAGTACAAATATCACTACTGGTCTGTTTTTTTTTTTATCTTGCTTTACTTAAGTACAGTAAATATAATATCTGAATGTAGTGTTCAGAGACATGAAGGAATCTCTAATGTACACCCATTGCTTGACTGGAAGCTTGCCCATTAAGTTCTGTACTGTACCATCTGCTTTATACACTGTATGTAAAACATCACATCTTCACATTGCTTCTCTCAAGGAAACGTGGATCAGGTCAAATTGAGTTTTCAAATGAATATTCAATATAAAACTGAATAAACAAAAACGAATTAAGCCTTTTTTCCTCATAAAGGTGCTTCAGATTTGTAATTTCACTTGTAAATGACAACTTACCAGCGCATAATTTCTGCCTCAGCTAAGAAGCTAATTAGGTTTCCTAGGTCACCTCTTGTCTTTCTTAAGACGGGAGTGTGAAGTGCTCAACAGGGGATGCCTGATGCTAAGACCGCTATTCATTTTAGTGTGCATTCATCACAAATTAACAATTAAGAATGGAACAACCTTGGTAAAAACGTCTTAAAAAACACTCAACATTTCATACGCAGACATAAAAAGCATTTGCCACTCCTTTCATTATGGACAGAGGACATTGTAAGAGAAATACAGAAAAAAAAGGCAATATTGTAGGCAGGCAAGTTTTGATGGTCGAATACTTTAGCAAGTAAAAGGTGACAATTCCAGGAAATGTGTAATTTGGGAGCACTGGCTCCAGACACGCTTCTGAAATGCGACGCTGTGCCTCCTCCCTGGAACTCTCAGGGTGTGAATGTTAACACAGCCCCTGCCCGTGAGGACCGGGTGCGAGTTCAGCTTGGGGAAGCCTCAGAGTGTGAATGTTAACACAGCCCCTGCCCGTGAGGACCGGGTGCGAGTTCAGCTTGGGGAAGCCTCAGAGTGTGAATGTTAACACAGCCCCTGCCCGTGAGGACCGGGTGCGAGTTCAGCTTAGGGAAGCCTCAGAGTGTGAATGTTAACACAGCCCCTGCCCGTGAGGACCGGGTGCGAGTTCAGCTTGGGGAAGCCTCAGAGTGTGAATGTTAACACAGCCCCTGCCTGTGAGGACCGGGTGCGAGTTCAGCTTGGGGAAGCCTCAGAGTGTGAATGTTAACACAGACCCTGCCCGTGAGGACCGGGTGCGAGTTCAGCTTGGGGAAGCCTCAGAGTGTGAATGTTAACACAGCCCCTGCCCGTGAGGACCGGGTGCGAGTTCAGCTTGGGGAAGCCTCAGAGTGTGAATGTTAACACAGCCCTTGCCCGTGAGGACCGGGTGCGAGTTCAGCTTGGGGAAGCCTCAGAGTGTGAATGTTAACACAGCCCCTGCCCGTGAGGACCGGGTGCGAGTTCAGCTTGGGGAAGCCTCAGAGTGTGAATGTTAACACAGCCCTTGCCCGTGAGGACCGGGTGCGAGTTCAGCTTGGGGAAGCCTCAGAGTGTGAATGTTAACACAGCCCCTGCCCGTGAGGACCGGGTGCGAGTTCAGCTTGAGGAAGCCTTAGGCTTGGAGTTCTCAGCCATGCACAGCAGCAGGAACTCATTCCTCACTGCCACTCAGTCTCCACTAGACAGTGGCTGCCCTTCAGGAGGGAAGGTGAAAGGGATCACTCCGAGTCGCAGCTGCCTGCTGATCAGGAAGACTGGACATGGCTTATCTGTGGGCTTGGGAAACTGTGGCTACTCCAATCATGTCTCTTCCTCTCTGGGGGGTGACAGTGCACTGGAGTGATACAGCATGCCCTAAAACGGACTCGTAAGTACAGGGAGGATACAACTATAAAACCACAAAGCTGAGGCTAGGTGACTCAGTAAAAGTTTTTAGATCTATAAAAAGGCCTGGACTTCAGTACTTGGCTTTTATGAACATATATTTCATGCCAATTCTCCCAAAATACTCCAGTGCCACTGCTGTAAAAGGTACACTGCACTTTGTAAAAGGCAGTCTTGACTTCGGTAGCGATTCTTAATCTTTTGGCAGGACAATTTAGGGGGCTTGTGACTGCTAAAAGGACTCCTGTGTGCTAAATGATACATTTTACCAACACATTTAATAACACAAATTAACACAATTGCAGTTTAGACTTGGATATTTATTAAGAATTTATATTTTACCTAGACAAAAGACAAAATACCATTAGAACATTTACATCCTCTTTTTGCAATCTGGATTTTGATCGGTTTCCTGTTTTGAAAAGCTCTCATATCAATGATCTATTTACTGTTCTCGATAAGTTTAGGTGTAGCAGTAATACCTAACTGAGATGCACCAATTCAAAACAGAGGCACATTAGGTCTCCCTCTACTTAATCTCAGGATTACAGTGTTAGAGACACACTTGTTCCAAATTAGAAGACATCACCTGTCTTAGTGGAAAATATAAAATAGACTTACTGGGTCTGTTAGGTCTATTATTGTGATTGATAGCATGACAAGACTAAGACAGCAAAAGGAAACCACACCTTCACATACTAACAGCAAGAACTAAGAGCAGGAGTGTGTTTTTCCATATTACATCCCAAACCGTGATCATCCATTTCTCAAAGGGGAGGGTGACCAGAGATTTCCAGTGCAGTCACACACTGTAAGATGAGATGTCAATTTTGGGTTAGGGTTATTATTATTCTAGGACAGGCAAGCTGCTGACTTGAAGTGTTTTTAATTATATTTAAGACCCTGAGCCTTGCCATACCAGAATACCATTACTGTAAATCTGTGTAAATCTTGATCTGTGTTCATGCATTTTCAATACTGTAAGGTAGTGCAGGGTTCTGTCCCCTCCCAGGTCACTTTGGTGACCTACATATAGATAGTAAACAATCTGGGCAGTGGCCGTGTCGGTATGCTAATTTACTATACAGTGCAAGAACTGAAGTCCATTTCAAGTAAACTTAAGCCAAATCAAACATACAGCCAGTCAGAACTGAAGTAAACTTAAACCAGCTTTACACAATCCCAGCAAATTCCACCCAGCATCCCACAAACCCAACACTAATACAACTTATAATCAATGTTAGAGACTTGTACTGCACAGGAATAATATTTCAGTACAGCTGTATGCCTGCCAGTGGGTTCTAATACAAGCAAATCAAATGGCAGCATTTGTTTCAGAATTTAAAACAGCCTCGTCATTATTGCTGGTCAGTTTTGCAGTAAAGTTCTGAGAAATGAAAAAATCAATTTTCAAAAGCTCCTTTTTACTTTTCTTTAGTAAGTGCAATGCTGGGTTTATATTAGTCAGCTACAAGCTGAAAGTGTCAAAAGGGTTTGTGTGCAGACTACCTCAGACTGAAATGAGCGGAACAGATGGGGGCAGCACAGATTTTTGCGACCGACACTTGAAGCGTAAGGAAATCTCTTGGTTATTTTTAGAGCGGCTTCCTGCAGTCTTCCAGGTATGTCATGCCTACATCACACTGCGTCACTTGCAGAGTTAAGCTGCTGTCTTGACTACTATCAGAAAAAAGCAAGCTAAAAAACAAGTCTAGACAAGAACATTCCAGCCATTTGACTGACCAGTTAAATGTGAGCACACCCATTAAGATGCAGGTTCAGTGTTTAAGTTGGGATAAGAATTTGTGTAACTACCTTGATGAATCGCACATTATTGGTGTAGTACCATTTTCACTGCTTTACTAATCATTGTGCTGTAGAACTTTTCATGCCTTATACATAGGGCTTCTGTTTTTCGGTGCTTATTTTCAGCTATTTTCGAATTTTATGTAAATGCTTTCGCTTTTTATATACTGTATAAAATTACTGTTTTCGGTTACTTTCCAAAATGTTTGGGTGTTTTATGTTAAATCTGTATTATAACTCAACAGTACTTGCACACTTAAGTTGTACCTTCTTTCCTTTGCTGTCTTCCACAACGAAATCCTTATGGTCACAGCACATTTTTCTGGGCTTTTTTGTGTGTCATGGTCTTTTTTTACATTTCGCCACAATTTGCAATTCTGTTTTATTCTACCTGACTGTAATATAGCTTTAAATCTGCAAACAAGCCTTCTAATTGTAATCTTGTTTTAAATCTCGCAAGTGGAGTCTCTAATAGAAATGTAGTTAGGATGGATTTAAGGTATTCAGAACGAATCAATGATAGATACAAGTCAGGAAGGAGGGACACTGCCCAACTGCTTGGAAAGGTAGTTTGTTTTTGTTTTTTTGTAGTACGTTTTTGTTTTTTTTAAATGGGAAAGGGGTGAAGTCAACGTTAATTGAGTAACGATTTCCAGTATTTTTCTGGTGTTCCTTAACTATACACCGATTTCATATTTTTTGTATCGGGGTAGTTTTGTATCGGTTAAAATCGATTTGAAACACCTACTGTAGAGCCTAACATGCTGTTTTGTTTTTGCTGAGTCTTTTTCCATCTGTCAGATTTATTACATTTAACTACTGGTGCTGTAAACACATGATTAATATGATGGAAAGATAATCAAGACAAGAGAGGGTTTATCAACAGGACAAGGAACACAGAATCTAACATTTCTATTGATTTGTATTTCACTGTATCTATTTTCAGTCACATATCCCTTTTAAGCAGAAAATGTTTACTGTAAGAGATTTAGTTTAAAACGCCCAAAGGGAGACAGACTGAAAATACCATTTCCAGCAGGAAGCCTTCTCAAAGCAGTGCAGGCTGGGAAAGCCTGGGGAAATAAAGACAAACAAGATGATATAAGCAAAGCGATGCAACAAACTGATTAGAAACTGTGACAGAGCTTGCCTCCAAAACGGCCAGCAAGTAAATTCGGCAAACACAGCGACTGCATTCATTCAAGACCACTGCAGTTAGAATGCTACATTACTGCAGGTGGGTTTGCGCTCTGATGCAAGTGCTGTGCGGTTTGGTATGCCTGATGCACAAATGAACTTGCCTGACGCACTGAGTGAGTGGCAGTGGTTGTATTCAAGCCCTGGATTCCTGGCCATTCTTTCCACAAGACTCTCGTTCATGCAGCCCGGGGATGTGGATAGCAACACATTTGAAGGCTAATGAACGAACAGGGTTAACAGCACTAAACGCTTAACTGAGACTAGTGGGGAGGTACAGTAGTATGGAGCTAAAACAAATACTTTCAATTTATCACTCAATGATCCACCCATGTACACGTCTAAAACCTTCTCAACAACAGAACCCTCCATACCCTTCCAACACATTGCTGTCCATTTCATCATCTAAATGATCACATCAGATTAAAGCAAATCTATAGCAGATGTCAGTGGTGCACACTGGAGCAGCAGGTCACGCTGTTGGGAGTGTAGAAACTGGAATGAACTGGTTCTATCAACCTGGGGTGGGCCCACGTTTTTTCAGCTGCTACATTCTGAGAACAGGTGATGGTAAATCCCATCCCTGGTGCTCTTGTTTTCTGCAAAGGGGGTGAACTGGGTGGTGTTAGGCGGGGTTTCCCCAGCCTAGCCCCATATCTTAGTATCCCACAACAATTCTTGATTTAAGATGTGCATCTGATGAGTCATCCTACAGCTCAGGGTACAGTGTTCTGCTCAAAAAAACTTCTCAGACTCTGGACTGATATGATGTAATTGGGTGGTCGTGTTATTACAGGAGGAAATGTTTTAATTCTCATTTTCTGCATCACTTATTTTTTCAGTTCGGTCACAAAGACTGATACACATTTTAAAATAGTCAAACCTGCTTAATATCACACCCTGCTTATTATCATCACATTGAAATGTCCCGACCGCAATATAATGGGAGTCAATGGAAACAAGCTCCTGATAATATCACTCTGGTTAATTTCACACTCTGCTTAATATCAAGGAAATGTAACAGTCATACAATTGATTTTAACTCCACTTAATATCACTTCAAAATGCTGCACCAGCTGTCCTGTATTATCAACACGTTCTGTATACACTGTACTCGACAGTCGTGTGCTCACAGGATCACCCAGCTTGACTCCAGGAGATCACAAGAGTGTGTTCAGTGCTTTTAGAGCATTGCATATCAAAATGAAAAAAAGTCTTGGAAACTAAACGATTTATACAAAGCCATAAAGGCTGAAATAAATTGCTCTGTCAGAGAAAGGAGAGAAGAAAAAGAAAAAAACTCTCGCTTACAAACTTTTAGTACCCATCAACGATCTCAAAGATTCTTAAAAACAAGAATGCAATTTTGAGAGTCTATCCCAGCTCTCAAGTGGCTTCTACTACTGAAAGAATCTGCACATGGAAGTACGAGGACTCAGAAAACTTGTTAACTTGGTTTAAATGTGAACGTGGTGGTTTGGTTTGTTCTGTTATTGATGAACTCCTGATCAAGTCACTCCGCTTATTGATGCTCGGCCCCTTGAAGTGATACAAGCGGGTTTGACTGTATCAACCAATGTTTTAATACTGAATTCCAAGTAATTATTGACTGAACACAGAGGTGCTCATAAATCATCCAATCTAAGTATTTTATAGTTGCAACAAGGAGATTCTGCTTTGACATATTACAGAAACAAACTAATCTGTTAAGCACAGCCCATTCACACACCTACATGAGTTACTTTAGATATTGCAGGGCTTTTTTTTCCAACCCTTGTATTCAGTTTGTAAAATACTGTGAACTTTGTAACAGAACCCGTGTAGACACACATCTGACATATACAGTAGTAAGCCCTACTATTAATTCTAAAAGTTATTCAGTAGAAAAATATACAGAACGTGCTGCAAGAGAAGTGTGTTCTGAATTTACTCAGGCATCGATGCTGGAGCAGTGTTTCTCAAACTGGGGGGCACGGACTGTATCATGGAGGGATGTGTATTTTATTTTATTTATTTATTTTTTATTACCGCGTACATATTAACCTATGGTATAACTGGAGAATTTATTTTGGCTTTATTGGCATTTTTGATTGGATCGCCAATAATACTTTAATCAATCAAGGGTTGCATACAGTACTCGTAGCGATCCCGCCCTCTGCCAGACTGGAATAACAGAACAGGTAAGCCAATTTGCTTGAAAACATTAAAAGAAGACCGGACATTTCCTTCAATGGATTTAAAAAATCTGGAATTAATGATGCGATCAGAAACCAAGAGGCTTACACTGCCTGCTACTGTAGGACTGTTCTTTTTTATGTTTAGCTTTTTTTTTAAGGTTTAACTTTTTTTTTTTAAGGTTTAATTAAAGTAACAGCCACAATTGTTTATGCCAGACTTGTTAGAAAGTCTGTAACAAAATGGTTGATGGTTATTGTCGATACGTTGTACATACTACACCCATCGTGCAAGTATCGCAAAGTCCATAAACAAAACAAAACGTTAAAATAAATTAGTTGTGTACCGTATAAAACTGAGCTGATTAAAACTACCTTAAATTTAAGGACCATATAAGAACTATAAATACTGTAACTGAAGGCCTTCTTTGTTGTTCTCCAGGTTGCTGCAAATTACATTGTAGATGCTTTAACGAGTTACTGTAAACGCGATACTGTTTTAGCAGACATATTTAATTAAGTAAACATTTGTTTAAATGTTTTTGGAATTAAAAAGTATAAATGCAAAACTGTGACTTTTTTGTGAACGTGCTGTGAAAAAACTCCTCCAAGATAGCAAATCTGCCGAATTTAATACTAGCCAAAATGTCCCGTTATACGGTATATTAACTTAAAACAAATCTTTCTGCTGACACCTCCATGCATGTAAAAGTTTGTAGATGGCGCTGTGCATCTGACTGCTGCCTTTTAAGCTTGTATACTTTTGGATGAAGTCCGCTGCCATCTGGCAATGTATGTTGTTTATCGACATACGTGGTGTGCACGTTAGTAAGCGTTGGTCACAATCGGTAAACTGTAATTTGCTGTGTTGTTTGCTTATCGGAGGCTGGTTCCTGCAAAAAGCACAGCCGTGACATACTGAGAACCCACGGACATTTATTATTATTATTATTATTATTATTATTATTATGTTACCAGCGTGGGGGGGGGGGTCAAGTACCACAGACAAGAGGAAGGGGGGAGTGGCCCAAAAAGTTTAAGAACCACTCTAGAGAAGGTGTGTGATGGAGGGGCTGCTCATGCATAAACCTGCTCTGGATAAATGCAGTAATGGTTCTGGTTGCTACTAGATGAGCATTGCAAAGCATTCACCAGCAAGAGCATTCACCAGCAGGAGCACACACACACACTCACCACCAAGAAACTGCTAATGACTTGAGAGACAAAGCTGGCTTGTCAGCTACAATGCTCATTTGTGCAAGAACTGGCTTGGGGGCAAACTGTGTCACAAGCAGTCAAGTCGGTGTATCGGGGCCTGCCAAGTCGAGTGAAATAAAGGAAATGTTCTGTGCTTGAAGATGAGGCAGCAGCAGTCATGGGATGAGCAGACTTCCTACTGGTGATAAAGGTCAGCCTTCACCATAAGCAATTGACGAACATGATAGGCCGTGAAGGTAAAGAGACAAGGCACAAGAGCATAAATAAGAATTAACTGAAGCTGCTGTGTTGCACACAGAAAAGCAAGAGGCAAACCCAACAAGAAACGTACCTTTGACATACTGCACTGGATGGAAGTCTTCATGTATGCTTTTTGAAAATATAATTCCGCATCAAAATCCCCTATTACAATTTAATACATCTTAATTTTATTATTATATTAAATCAAAAATAATGTCCCTATCTGATTGAAATTGGTTTGTTAAACCGGTTTGAACTAAAATTCCATCAGCCACTGTTACAACTGCACTCAAACTTTCTCTGAGGGAGGAAGTTATTGTACATAAGGGGGTGAACTGAAGGCTGAGTCTCTAAAAAGGGCATTAGGAGGCAAGTGCCGAAGCTCAAACTGCAGAAAAAAAGACTGGAGGACAGTCGATGTATTTTATTAACAGGACAATACTGGTGGCAGGTGAAAAAATAAATGAATAGAATTATACAGAGCAATAAAATACACAGGCAGTCTATGACCATTGTGTAGCATCCAGTTCCAGACAGGATTGCAGACTGTAAATGGCATCCAAGCTTGATATTGGAACACGATGAGACTGAGAGACACCACAGATAGAAATGTGATATTTCTGTACCAAACAGCTTTATAATTATGTTGGGTGTGTGTACAGAACCAAGCTAAGCAGGAGACATTATGCTCAGTGTCGTATGTGGTTACGTTTTTCAGGGCTCACAGCTCACTTTAAGACCGGATTTCCCATTCATGTCAATTAGACCCTAAATGTTGAGGGAAAGGGTTAATTAAACAGCATTAGGGAGCCAGTAGCTTTGTGTGCATCCACCCACAACTGCCCATGGAATGACTCTGCTTGTAAATCACTAGCTAACGCTGGTCAAGCCAGGCAAATTACATTGAACTGATTAAATCAAATCGTGGATTGGGAGGTGTAACAGAAGGACTCGCTCTGTTGAACTTTGCTGATCCCACCGAGTGAACTTAAATCAAACCCCTCCGAAAAATGTTTTTGACATGTAGGCCCTACTCATTCTCTTCTGAGAGAGGAAAGCTACAGAAAAGTCTAGCTTCCTGATGACACTGAATCGGTGTAAAAAATTAAATAATAATAATAATAATAATAATAATAATAATAATAATAATAATAATAATAATATTTTAACAATCAGGCCTGCCTGATATTTAGGGTGAGCAGATTTTCAAAGCTCAAAACCGGGACACATTGTTAATTAATTGATAAGACTAATGAAACCATTTAAAAATAGTATATTTAAATGGTTATTTAAATAGCCATCCTCACTCTTAATATTATCTTCTTGTTAAGTAGCTCATTTCAGTGCACTCCCGGGTGCACATACTAACAGCAAGAACTAAGAGCAGGAGTGTGTTTTTCCATATTACATCCCAAACCGTGATCATCCATTTCTCAAAGGGGAGGGTGACCAGAGATTTCCAGTGCAGTCACACACTGTAAGATGAGATGTCAATTTTGGGTTAGGGTTATTATTATTCTAGGACAGGCAAGCTGCTGAGTGTTTTTAATTATATTTAAGACCCTGAGCCTTGCCATACCAGAATACCATTACTGTAAATCTTTGAAATACCTTTGATCTGTGTTCATGCATTTTCAATACTGTAAGGTAATGCAGGGTTCTGTCCCCTCCCAGGTCACTTTGGTGACCTACATATAGATAGTAAACAATCTGGGCAGTGGCCGTGTCGGTATGCTAATTTACTATACAGTGCAAGAACTGAAGTCCATTTCAAGTAAACTTAAGCCAAATCAAACATACAGCCAGTCAGAACTGAAGTAAACTTAAACCAGCTGTACACAATCCCAGCAAATTCCACCCAGCATCCCACAAACCCAACACTAATACAACTTATAATCAATGTTAGAGACTTGTACTGCACAGGAATAATATTTCAGTACAGCTGTATGCCTGCCAGTGGGTTCTAATACAAGCAAATCAAATGGCAGCATTTGTTTCAGAATTTAAAACAGCCTCGTCATTATTGCTGGTCAGTTTTGCAGTAAAGTTCTGAGAAATGAAAAAATCAATTTTCAAAAGCTCCTTTTTACTTTTCTTTAGTAAGTGCAATGCTGGGTTTATATTAGTCAGCTACAAGCTGAAAGTGTCAAAAGGGTTTGTGTGCAGACTACCTCAGACTGAAATGAGCGGAACAGATGGGGGCAGCACAGATTTTTGCGACCGACACTTGAAGCGTAAGGAAATCTCTTGGTTATTTTTAGAGCGGCTTCCTGCAGTCTTCCAGGTATGTCATGCCTACATCACACGCCGTCACTTGCAGAGTTAAGCTGCTGTCTTGACTACTATCAGAAAAAAGCAAGCTAAAAAACAAGTCTAGACAAGAACATTCCAGCCATTTGACTGACCAGTTAAATGTGAGCACACCCATTAAGATGCAGGTTCAGTGTTTAAGTTGGGCTGATAAGAATTTGTGTAACTACCTTGATGAATCGCACATTATTGGTGTAGTACCATTTTCACTGCTTTACTAATCATTGTGCTGTAGAACTTTTCATGCCTTATACATAGGGCTTCTGTTTTTCGGTGAACTATAAATACTGTAACTGAAGGCCTTCTTTGTTGTTCTCCAGGTTGCTGCAAATTACATTGTAGATGCTTTAACGAGTTACTGTAAACGCGATACTGTTTTAGCAGACATATTTAATTAAGTAAACATTTGTTTAAATGTTTTTGGAATTAAAAAGTATAAATGCAAAACTGTGACTTTTTTGTGAACGTGCTGTGAAAAAACTCCTCCAAGATAGCAAATCTGCCGAATTTAATACTAGCCAAAATGTCCCGTTATACGGTATATTAACTTAAAACAAATCTTTCTGCTGACACCTCCATGCATGTAAAAGTTTGTAGATGGCGCTGTGCATCTGACTGCTGCCTTTTAAGCTTGTATACTTTTGGATGAAGTCCGCTGCCATCTGGCAATGTATGTTGTTTATCGACATACGTGGTGTGCACGTTAGTAAGCGTTGGTCACAATCGGTAAACTGTAATTTGCTGTGTTGTTTGCTTATCGGAGGCTGGTTCCTGCAAAAAGCACAGCCGTGACATACTGAGAACCCACGGACATTTATTATTATTATTATTATTATTATTATGTTACCAGCGTGTGGGGAGGGGGGGGGGTCAAGTACCACAGACAAGAGGAAGGGGGGAGTGGCCCAAAAAGTTTAAGAACCACTCTAGAGAAGGTGTGTGATGGAGGGGCTGCTCATGCATAAACCTGCTCTGGATAAATGCAGTAATGGTTCTGGTTGCTACTAGATGAGCATTGCAAAGCATTCACCAGCAAGAGCATTCACCAGCAGGAGCACACACACACACTCACCACCAAGAAACTGCTAATGACTTGAGAGACAAAGCTGGCTTGTCAGCTACAATGCTCATTTGTGCAAGAACTGGCTTGGGGGCAAACTGTGTCACAAGCAGTCAAGTCGGTGTATCGGGGCCTGCCAAGTCGAGTGAAATAAAGGAAATGTTCTGTGCTTGAAGATGAGGCAGCAGCAGTCATGGGATGAGCAGACTTCCTACTGGTGATAAAGGTCAGCCTTCACCATAAGCAATCGACGAACATGATAGGCCGTGAAGGTAAAGAGACAAGGCACAAGAGCATAAATAAGAATTAACTGAAGCTGCTGTGTTGCACACAGAAAAGCAAGAGGCAAACCCAACAAGAAACGTACCTTTGACATACTGCACTGGATGGAAGTCTTCATGTATGCTTTTTGAAAATATAATTCCGCATCAAAATCCCCTATTACAATTTAATACATCTTAATTTTATTATTATATTAAATCAAAAATAATGTCCCTATCTGATTGAAATTGGTTTGTTAAACCGGTTTGAACTAAAATTCCATCAGCCACTGTTACAACTGCACTCAAACTTTCTCTGAGGGAGGAAGTTATTGTACATAAGGGGGTGAACTGAAGGCTGAGTCTCTAAAAAGGGCATTAGGAGGCAAGTGCCGAAGCTCAAACTGCAGAAAAAAAGACTGGAGGACAGTCGATGTATTTTATTAACAGGACAATACTGGTGGCAGGTGAAAAAATAAATGAATAGAATTATACAGAGCAATAAAATACACAGGCAGTCTATGACCATTGTGTAGCATCCAGTTCCAGACAGGATTGCAGACTGTAAATGGCATCCAAGCTTGATATTGGAACACGATGAGACTGAGAGACACCACAGATAGAAATGTGATATTTCTGTACCAAACAGCTTTATAATTATGTTGGGTGTGTGTACAGAACCAAGCTAAGCAGGAGACATTATGCTCAGTGTCGTATGTGGTTACGTTTTTCAGGGCTCACAGCTCACTTTAAGACCGGATTTCCCATTCATGTCAATTAGACCCTAAATGTTGAGGGAAAGGGTTAATTAAACAGCATTAGGGAGCCAGTAGCTTTGTGTGCATCCACCCACATCTGCCCATGGAATGACTCTGCTTGTAAATCACTAGCTAACGCTGGTCAAGCCAGGCAAATTACATTGAACTGATTAAATCAAATCGTGGATTGGGAGGTGTAACAGAAGGACTCGCTCTGTTGAACTTTGCTGATCCCACCGAGTGAACTTAAATCAAACCCCTCCGAAAAATGTTTTTGACAGGTAGGCCCTACTCATTCTCTTCTGAGAGAGGAAAGCTACAGAAAAGTCTAGCTTCCTGATGACACTGAATCGGTGTAAAAAATTAAATAATAATAATAATAATAATAATAATAATAATAATAATAATAATAATAATAATATTTTAACAATCAGGCCTGCCTGATATTTGGGGTGAGCAGATTTTCAAAGCTCAAAACCGGGACACATTGTTAAATAATTGATAAGACTAATGAAACCATTTAAAAATAGTATATTTAAATGGTTATTTAAATAGCCATCCTCACTCTTAATATTATCTTCTTGTTAAGTAGCTCATTTCAGTGCACTCCCGGGTGTATAATTTGAGGCTAATTAGTTTAACTTGCCATATTGTGTCATACGTATTGCTACTTTTATATCTAGTTTATTATTAAACATAATAATAATACATTATGTAGATCGCCATTAAATATGCATTCGCGGTTTGGCATTTTTCTTTTTCTTTTTTTACTCACTGCGTCAGATGACTGTATTTACTGACATTGGTGATGTGGCTTAACCCAAGTAGTAGATTTGGATGCTTGCAACCTCTCTCTGCTCTGTCTAGGCTAAATCGCACCAGATCTGAACAGCTACAAAATCACTGTATTACACATAATTGTAGATTCATATTGAATATAAACTAAATGAAAACGCATTGCGGACTGAGGAATATGCACGCATATCTGTGTTAATCAATTTAGAAAAATAATGTTCTTGATTATTTATTATTATTATTATTTATTTCTTAGCAGACGCCCTTATCCAGGGCGACTTACAATTGTTACAAGATATCACATTATTTCACATACAATTACCCATTTATACAGTTGGGTTTTTACTGGAGCAATCTAGGTAAAGTACCTTGCTCAAGGGTACAACAGCAGTGTCCCCCCACCAGGGATTGAACCCACAACCCTCCGGTCAAGAGTCCAGAGTCCTAACCACCATTACTCTCGTACCTTTTTTATTTTATTTAGTTTTCACTGCAGGTGCCATGAACTAAGTTACATAGGAAGCGGTTGTTTACGTTATTTTTACAAAAAGGTATTTGGAGTGTGTCACGCTACAGGAAGTGGCTGAAAACTGGGACACTTTCGAGATTTTGAGAAAAATGTCGGGACACCTGGACCTTTGATGGAAAACCGGGACTGTCCTGGCTAAACCGGGACATCTGGTCACCCTGCTGATATTCATAAAGCCAGCCAGTAAAGTTTGAGGTTGTGTTTAGCCCTTGTAAAGAGTTCTCATATAGCAATGACTGGTAGAAATAGCAGTAAAATAGACATTAAGAATGGGATTAAGCTTAAGGTACTGTATTGCTTCCACCTACCGGATCATCAGGGAAAACCCTGGTTTACACTTGAGAAAATGAAACTTGAGAATGGGTTTCGATCTGCTGTAGAGGAGAAGTTTCATTCTACCGTCTTCCCCAAGGTGTCATAACTGGAAAATAGCAAGTGGCTGTTTGATAGTGAGATGCTGGCCAATTACTGTACAGTAGCTACACATCACCATGTTGGCCATTTCTGTTGCTAATATGATGATTCCTCCTGTCTTATTGAAGATAGTACTTTTAGGAAATGTGGACACCTGAAACTGTTAACCCTTTAGTTGCACGCCATGGAACAAGAACTACAAACATTATCAGAACCAGTCAAAACCCTTGTACTGTATATCAATTAAATCTCTATTTCTTATCAAGCGGTTTTGTCCTGTATTTTGGACAACAGCATGATCTGTTGAAGTATTGAAAATTATGATGGAAATTATGAGAACTCAAGCACATATACTGAACCTAATGCAACATAGTGGTCGGAAAATGACGATTGGGGTTTGGCTCAAAATGTACCTTTTATGTAAGCTTCAGAGGATTTGAGTCTCTACCTAGATACTTTTCTTTTTTTTTTTTTTAAGTGTGTGTGGGGGGGGGGGGGGGGAGTTGTATTGTGTTTTAAACAAGAGCAGCCTCCTTTTTATGTGGGATGTGGTGGCCTGCCTTACAATGTGTCCATTAATGCCTTATAAGCTTCTACTTCACATAATTGCCAAAGCTCTGCTGATCTTTGGTTTTCACTCACCCTGAGGTCACTAAAGGGCAAGGAATGTAATCCTCCTGACCAGTACAGCTGAGTAACAGAAGGCAGGAAATAACAATGCTCCCATAACTCCTGCCACATCCTGCTCCTGTAAATCATGTCAGTGCAAACAACAGACACAATCACACTTGTTTCACAAAAGCCCTATCACCTATACTGTAGCACCACATTAAGCTCATAAAGCGTGCAAATACTGTATGATACAGGATATGTACAAAAGAAAGAGAGAAACTAAACCCTCCTTTTTTTACAGTAGCATTTCCCTTTTCATCTTTGATTTAGTCAGCAGCTGTAAAAACAGAGTACCACGAGTTCATACCAAGCTATCAAAAAAAAAAAAAAAAAACCGTTTAACCCTTTCAGTCCTGGGGGGCCTCAAGGTTCTGCCTTATCTTAGCACTATATGTTATAATTTGGCATCGGAAATCACGTTGGAACCTCACGGGACTCCTAGGTCCCTGTCTGAGGTAACGTATAAACATATATAAAAAAATAAATCTTGTTGTCATATATACTGAGTAAAGGAGTTTCAGCTTATGCTCGACAAAAATAATTCACCAATGAAAGGGTTAAAAATTAATGTACTAGAAACACAGTCAACTGAATTAAGTGACAGCAGACAAAAAGAAAAGTTAATTCCAGCTGCATATTGGCTGCGTTGTTGCCACTGTAGAACCTCTAGCTATAGCATTTCCACATAGTATGTCGGAACGACTGTTGCAAGAGAAATCAAGCACTGTACAGGTAAGCAGCATTTCATCGCTACCTTAAGTGGCTGGAAGGAGGTGTCAGAAAGAAGGCCACCAAACACATACTCATATACACTCTCCCACCAGAAGCTTCGTCAAACAGTCCTCTTTAGGAAACCCCCAGTGCTCTGCTGCCATTCCGAGCCAGGGACTTCCCCCTGACAACCAGCAAAGGGTAGCTTCAGCAGCTCGGTCCACAGCTGCATGGGCGTGGTGTGGTGTGCATGTGGGCCATGGAAACAACATTCTCACCACTCATACCACACCACATCTCTGTTCAGTTTACCCTTTAAAACATGTTTGGGAAAGAAAAACTGTATAATAAAACAGTAAATTGTTTCCATTAAATGAGAGTAGATGTTAAAACTTAATGCTGATTTAAACTTGGCTCTCGCCAAGATACACACAAATTAAGACGCAGCTTTACAGTAAACAGCATACAGTGTTTCTTTATCATCCAGAAACCAAAAAAAAAAAAAAATGCTTAATGAATTACTGTAGAACGTTTTGAGGGTAGGCCATCCGTAGCTTCAAGCAGCCATAAATCCTAAACGTAAGCTCCATTTTAGAATTACTACCGTTTCTTTTTGTTAATACGTTTAAGATAATATGAATGTTTGTGAAATGTATCAGTGTTCTTGTGAAATTAAAAGGAAATCATGCATATTTCAATACTGAAAATGTTTTTGTTTTTTTTTAAAAAGGGGTAGTTTTTATACATTTAATTTTCAATTTTTGTCTTGAAGTGTGAAAAAAAGTAGCTAAAAAAAAGGAAACCTATTGTAAAACTCTGAAGTGAATGATACAAAACCTATATCTGGGACTGTTTTGATAAATATCCACCCTTTAAACACAGATAAAATACTTAATTATAAATACTCTGAAGTGTGTCAGATGGAGACGCTGTAACTAAAGAAATAGTGAAAAACGATGCATTAGTCAGACATGTTAGATCCATTCTGAAATGTAATCTGTACTCCCAGCTGCTTCCTCCGTTCGGCCCAGGTGCGGAGAATGAGTGCATTCATTCCCCAGAGAGCTCAGTGTATTTTCACAGAGAATGGCAGGAACTGGGTGACGGTTGTTAGGCAAGTCTCAGAGAGCACAGGGGAGCGCTCTCTCTAGGCTGCAGTTAGTTATTGTACCGTAGGAGTCAACTGATCTACAAAATGGAATTGTTTTCTGTTTTATTCGAAGTAAAAAAATAATAATATATATATATATATATATATATATATTTCCACTGTGTAGTACAGTAAATGTTCACCGGTTTTACCCATTACACTATGAGCTTGATGAGATTCTGGGATCAATAAGCTACTAACAACCAAACGAGCAAGACGGGCTGAATGGCCTCCTCTCGTTTGTAAACTTTCTTATGTTCTTATGTTCTTATGTTCTTATACCTGTCACTTCAACTATTTAAAAAGAGATACAGTTTACCTTTAGCACTGAAATGCTTCATACTTTGCCTAGCAGCTTTTTCATAAGCTCTGGGACTTCTTATTTCTGGGCTAATTTACTGTAGGTTAGAGCTGTCCAACCGTCTTGGACATATCGATGACCAGGGAGTTCTTAAATACACTGTATCTTTAACAGAAAAATGAAATATTGTAACCTAAGTTTAGTAAAACGAAACACCTGAGGGAATAGTAGTAGCAAAGACACAGATAAGGGTTAACATGGCATCCTGTTTAACACAGCGTCAGTTTTGCTGCATTTTGACTGTACTTGCTTCTGCCAAAGACTACCAATTACCCTTGTGCTCTGGTCTTTTAAACCCAATTAAAAGCCTTGAATGGAATTATTATTATTATTATTATTATTATTATTATTATTATTATTATTATTATTATTATTATTTATTTCTTAGCAGACGCCCTTATCCAGGGCGACTTACAATATTCCACTTGTAAATCACAAGAGAGGTACTGGGGAGATCAGAGAGCTATAGATGGCTCAAGAGCTACCTGGACAGCCCTGCTGTGGATGAATAGGGTTAAAACAACACTGTACCAAAAAACAGTATGATAGTTCTGTTCACTTGTCTTGTGGAGAGTTCTGTTCACTTGTCTTGATGGAGAGTTCTGTTCACCTGTCTTGATGGGGAGTTCTGTTCACCTGTCTTGAAGGAGAGTTCTGTTCAACTGTCTTGATGGGGAGTTCTGTTCACCTGTCTTGATGGAGAGTTCTGTTCACCTGTCTTGATGGAGAGTTCTGTTCACCTGTCTTGATGGAGAGTTCTGTTCACCTGTCTTGATGGAGAGTTCTGTTCATCTGTCCTGATGGAGAGTTCTGTTCACTTGTCTTGTTGCTTTTATGTGCAAAGCAAGGTAAAACAAGGCGTCCTTGGACCTAGAATCCCGCCGGATAGAAGATAATGGGCTCCAAACCAAATCAAAGGATTGGGCTGTATGATGCAGTTTTGTATTACTGAGACATTTTATGAGTTTGCAAGTTCAACAACAAAATGTATAAGGCAAGTTGCATTTTTTCAATAATAGACTAATGTAGTCACGAACAGCATGGGATTGTTTACTACAGTTTGAAGGAACAGGAGCAATCAGTTTAAGCATTAAGGTTACTGACTCTGAAAAACCATCTGATGAAAACGACCCCCAGAACAGCATTCTAAAGTAGTGCATATGCTACAGCCCAGGCTTCAATATAACCACCAAAATGAACCTGAAAGGCATGTATTTCACCAGTCACTGAATAAACCCAGACTGTATTCGAAGTTCATAAGGCAGCTGTTTTTATTGGAATTTCCACATACAGAAGAGTGTTCATTCTATACCGGCATAGCATAATGACAGTTTGAAAAGCTGCCCACAAGTCCTAATATATGCTCATTTCTCGGAAGGAGATACGTTACCCAAACAGCTGAGAATCAGATATGTAGTACGTTGCCTAGGTGCACCTGAGCACACGAGAAGCTTAAAGCTGATTAAACATGGAGATAAAGACAGATTCGATACAACAACACCTCCACTGTCCCACCTCTGGATTATTCCACCTGCATACCACAGCCTTTAAGAGGAATTCATAGAACTGAAATGCTTTTGATACAGTAGTACAGTATACGGTACATCCCAACTTGACAAACTATATCAGGGTCACAGACGAAAAGGTATGTTGTGAAGCATAATGCACTGTTAATAAATCATGTTAGCCTTACTGTACTGCTCTCAAGCCAAACAAATATAATGAATGTAGCATACAGTCTATTACCTTAACTCTATAAGCACCAGGGTTTTTACACTCCATTTAGCATTCTATGTGAAACAACAATTCAACTTTAACTTTCCTGGTACACTCCAAGAGTATTGTAATCCTCTCCTGGACCATGAACAAGAGTTTAAACAAAATACAATCTCACCTGGCATAACCAGCAGTGGCAGTTCAAATAGTACAGTAAATATCACAGAAAGAGTTTAATAGTATTATTGATGCTATTTTAAAGAGATTTTTTTAACGTACAGTACAAGAAAATGAACAAAAAATAGCACACTACACAAAATCCTAGCAACTAGTCCCCTAAAAACTTACCCTGCAGTCAGCTGAAATACTATTTCACTAACACTGATTGCTTTAGCGTCATCCAGATTTGCTAAGCTGTTCGTCTGTCACCAACGAATATAAAGGCTGCCATTCACTGCATTATGTCTACTTGGAGATCCGCAGTATAACCTGCCCAGTGATCCATACTAGAAACTGTGCACGTTCTATCAGGGCAGCAAGAGATGTCTGCCTATCTAGCAAAACACAGTCACTTACAAGATCTGTGGGGCTGGGGAACAGATACAATCAAGAGAAGAGTACAGTACATGAAGCAATGCAGACTCCAAGATAGGAGCATTTTAATTCTACTCATTAGTCAAACCTACCTCACAGCTGCGGACGTTTACATTTCCTGCCTGGGCTGTAATAAAAGTACTTTTTTTTTTTTCTTCTCTGCAGAAAAAAAATAAGTACCCCGAGCAGAATACAGGTCAATCCATTCTACTGTAGACAGCATCGCACATTACACTTAGTCATCCGTCGCAACATTCCATTATCATCACTGAGTACTGAGTACTGAGAAATGTTATGAGCTTGCATTCTGCTGTGTATGTCTATATTCACTGCCTCCAGTGCACTTTAACAATGGAACTGCAAGCACTAAATCTCATTCTGTTTGCACGTCAGATGCTCGGCTTACTGACACTGTACATGCAGGACAACATTCAGACGACTGTCGTGTCATGTAAGGAAAGCATGGTGATCTTCTTCATGTTGGCGCTCCGTACATGTAACTCTCTGTACTGTACCTTGAGCGGTTTTACAGTAGGATCACTTTACTCAACTGCTGCACCACTGCTTAATGCCCTGACAGGGAAGCCTTTAATAGTATGACTGCACGTTTTGCACTACATAATACATTGAGACATACCATCTCAAAAGACAGGTAAAACCTGTGTTCCTGTTAACCTGAACTTGAAGTGGTAACCTGCTCTTCCCACACAGTGAAAAAACAACCAGCTGGCCTGCTGTAAGCATTCCCACATCCCCAGGCCCTTTGGTGACTCTAAAGATGGTTCCAAGGTGCGATCATGCTTCCCATACACCATCCTGGAAGCCATGTACTGTATGTGTGACTTGGGAGGACTGCTTATTTATTGCATCACCAGTTACCGGATGCCTCCAACTGCACGTAGAATAATCAGTAACTGTCTTCTGGGATGTTTGCCAAAAAAAGTGACACAACTGTCACTCCCAGAAGAAGTCGCATTCTGGGATACTATGCTCTGACTCTGGGCCCTGATATATTTTTGGGGCTTTTATCCGCTTTTACATCCAACTGGCAAACAGCTCCTCGTAGGTTACACACAAACATTTCATTCACCTACCTTTCTAGCACAATGCAAAGTTTGCAAGCTGCTCCTCTACCATAAACATCTTGATCTTAGTTACTGCGTAGGGAGCTGACAAAATGTCATCTTTTGCAGAATGCTGCTGTGTTAATTACAGGAGCAAAACTGTGTGTGAAATGGCACCAGGACTAAGGTATTATGCTCTGCCAAGGAAATAAGACAGATTGTGAAAAAAAAGGGTTAACTTTTTCCTTAATCACTTTAAAATGAACTAGGGGATAATGAGTTCAGGTGTTACGCAATCCCCTCCAAACCACAGTTCTCTGACAACCGCTCAAGCAGCCGTGCTGGAGAGAGCAGCAGCTCAGAAACCGCTTCAGTGAACAAGCTACTTTAGGTCTTAAACTGCTCTCGTATTAAACAAATAGAAAAAAATCTGTGTGATAGAATTTCAAGCCACAGGCGACAGAGCCCAACCTGGATATCCACTGATTGAATTTACCTAAGCACACCAGCTGTCAAGGTAGGCTGAACCTAGCTGCAAGAACGGCACGTCTAGCACATTTTAGAAGTCCCAAGCAGCAACCTGACCTAACAGAAGAATCTGATCCAGTCAATTATCTCCAGCCGGCAGCGGGGGCTCTCTCTCCACTTGACCCTCTTTGTCCAAGGCAAGCACTGCCGCTTTGACATCCAGCTGCCGTGGGAGTAAGACCACCATTTCAGGAGAGTGTGTGGGAAATCCCCATGACACAAGAGGGAGGATACCTGCAGCTCGTGTCTAAAGCACGTGGCCTCTTTTGCTTCAAGTCTAAAACAACAGGGTATTTAGGGACTGCGATGCATATTTTATACTGGCAATTGCTCCACTACTCTACATGTTTTAATTATTCACCAATGCTGCAGGGAAGATTTGGAAAGACCATCTACAGTACAACTGGGGCACTGTAAAAAGAAATTGTCTTTAACTCTTTAACAAAAAGTACAATGCATAAAGTAAACAAACTGTGAAGCCTTTAAAAAGTACAGTTAACTAAAATATGAACATTATATATATAGTCCTTTCATTCTCCAGAAATTCAGAACTGGAAATGCACCATGCCAAATAAAACATGATTGCCTCTGCATTTGTACAGGGTCAATATATCAGTAGAGAGGTCTAAATGTCTTTGAAGGGTGTATGTGTAAAAAGCCCCCTACAAACAGCTGCCGTACATGTTTTTGTTTTGTTTGAGTGGGTGTACTATACAGTGTTAAAAACCTATAAAAAGAGATAGGATGTAAATTTTAGTTTGAGATCTTGGGGGGGGGGGGGGGGGGGGGGTACTTTTGTCAAGGGTGGGTGTTTACCCCATTTTTTGGGCAGGACAATCCCACAATGGCTCGTAACTAATCTGTGGAAAGGTGCACTGTAGCAAGTGTTTTGAAACTTGCCAGGCCTGTATGTGACTACATATTCAAACACAGCTTATAACACTATAAGTGGCATTGGGTGATTGCTAAAACAGCAGCTTTACTTGAGTGGTGTTTTCCAGCATCACAAGGGTGGAGAATGTAAGGCATCCAGTCTTGGCAAAGGTCGAGGAGGCAGGTTTGTTTAAATTGGGACACACAGATTTAGGTCATGTCAGGACCAAGAATGAATGGTACCGTCAGTAAAAGTAGATCTCGTCATTCCAATGAAACTGGAGCTGGTTGCTGATGAAAGATTGCTTTAAAATAGACATAAATATGGAAGGAATCAACAAGGGCCTGGGTTGGTTATTTCTAGTTCACTTGTACACAGTACAAAAATGAATCATGGTTTTAAAAAGATGCATGATTTTAACATTGTTTGGCTGTGGTGCAATATACCACACATTTTCTGTAACTGGTAGATTAGAGGCATATATATATATATATATATTAAAAAAAAAAAAAATCACATACATTTCTAGTGCTCAATTTATTTTAAAATGTATAAATCATTGTGCTTAAATAACATTAATGTGTTCCTGTAACAGGGCAAGGTGCCCTGTACATTGTTTTGTTTATTTTATTTTAGAGCGGGGTCCCCCTCCGCCCCCGTGTTTATTTTGTATTGTTTATTTATTTTTATTGTATTATATTTATGACGGCGAAGCGCCGGTTGTTTTGTATTTTAAATGACGGCGTAGCCGTTTGTTTATTATTTAGTAGTGTGGATGGGAAGCCCCATCCACACGGTAATTAGTAAACTCGTGCAGAAGGTGGCCATCTCCCGAATTAATTAGGTGATTTAATTTGTTGCTAATCGGGAGATGGTCACCTGTTATAAAAAGACTGCAGCTCTCCAGCTCCGGTGGGTGTTGGAAGGAGAGAGTAAGCGAGAGAGAGAGAGAGAGAGAGAGAGAGAGAGAGGAGAGAGAGAGAGAGAGAGAGAGAGCCCCCACAAGAGAATCCCCTCAGTAGAATGGTACTGAAGCTCAGCCAAATAAGTCAAATTAATACCAGCGAGCTTCAGAACACCACCAACAAAAAACTCCCAGCACAAAAAATTAAACAAATTAATCTAAATCTGGAAAACAATTATAAAGTACATTGGAATAACGAAATTGAATCACACAATAAATTACAATGCTATCTGGCCCTAAAAAAAGAATTTACCCTGGCAGAATATCTGGTCAGGGTCAAAAACACAAAACATAGACAGATCCTGACCAAGTACAGACTCAGTGACCACAGCCTGGCCATCGAAACTGGCCGGCACAAAAAAACCTGGATTGCCAAAGAAAAAAGGCTGTGCGGTCACTGTGATCTGGGAGAGGTAGAGACAGAAATGCACTTCCTGTTGTCCTGCTCAAAATACACAGAGATACGGGAGAGATATATCCCCCAATTCAAAAAACAATTGGCAGAGTTTAACCTCCTCTCCAATTCTAGTAAAATCCCCATCCTTCTAGGAGAGGAGGAGCGAACTGCAAATCTAGCAGCACAGTATGTGTCTGCCTGCCACAACCTGAGGGACAGTGTGTGACACCCTGCATACACGACCAGGGGGTACTGGTGATGAGGAGGGAGGGAGGGAGTTATATCGTTCAAAGGGAAGGGAACAATGGTTTTTTGTGTTTGTTATGTTCTGTAATTGTATTTCCGTTTTATTATTTCGGTTTTGTATTATAAAAGCTTTGGCAATACCTGAGCGCTCTCGTCATGCCAATAAAGCATTTTTGAATTTGAATTTGAATTTGAATTTGAGAGAGAGAGAGAGAGAGAGAGAGAAAAAAAAAAAAAACGAGTTTAAAAAAATACCACAGGATCAGTGAAGGCTACTGCCCAGCCTGACCGGTGTTCTGTTTATTACTTTTGTGTTCGTGATTTTGTTTTGTTTACTGTTTTATTTTCGCTCTGTGAGCAAGTGTTTTTTTGGTTAAAATATTTTATTTATTTTTGTTATTAATAAAAACGGCAGCCAGCCGATTCTTTCTTTTACCTGCAGTACTCCCTGGTGTCAGTTTATTTTCCCTTTCTGCTTCTGCCTCACGTCAGACCATCAGTCACCCTGTCACAGTTCCCTATACACAATACTTAGTCTACTTGTATCTGTCCTTCATTTTATTTTCGCCCTGTCTTTGGTGTCAGTATAACACTTTTTTTTCCAGTGTGTCTCTTTGGCATATGCAATTCACAGTGTCCTCGTGTCACACTTAATTGGTTATTATTGGGGGACATGCATTGTGTCCGGCGTATCCGAATGTACAGCATAACTGAGTCTTTTAGTTTAAAAAACAAAAAAACACAAAACAAAACCAAAAAAAACCACATTTTGTATCAGTTTGTTATCACATGATACAGCATGCGTTCCTGATCATTGTGTATTATTGTATTTGTACTCCTAGATTTTTGGCTTGTTTACCCTCTGGCGCTGTCTCTGAGCAAGCCTGAGCAGAGTAGAATTTCATTAATCAGGCCAGGATACAAACAACCACTAGGGGTGCACTTTTTATTTTTTATTATTATTTGTTTATTTAGCAGATGCCTTTATCCAAGGCAACTTACAGAGACTAGGGTTTGTTAACTATGCATCAGCTGCAGAGTCACTTACAACAACATCTCACCCAAAAGACAGAGCACAAGGAGGTTAAGTGACTTGCTCAGGGTCACACAGTGAGTCAGTGAGTGAGCCGGGATTTGAACCAGGGGACCTCCTAGTTAAAAGCCCTTTTCTTAACAACTGGACCACAATCTCCTAGGGGTGTGCACTGGTAATTTCTTCTCCCCCAAAACAGTAAGTCTGCCAGAGGTTTTCCATTGCAAATCTGTAACAAACTCACCTCTAGCATTGATTTTTATATACAGTATGCCTCATTGCAGAAGTTTCACCCCCACGACATTGCCCATTTTATTAAGAATGATGTTTAAGCTGCATTGTATCTACTGACTATGGAGTGGATTTCAGTCTTCTCACTGTGGGTTTCGTACAGTTTAAAGCAATCATATTTGATAACATACAGCATTCCCCCCCCCCCCCCCCCCCCCCCCTCCCCCTCAAAGCCGTCTACAGTATTTAATATAAAAGACACATTCACATTTTCAAATGTACCACATTGTTAAACTTCATTGCAGGCAAAGCCAGCTGTATAAACAACTGCAGAGCAAAACCTTTTTTGGGAAACAAAAAATCAAATGTAGGTTGACAAGGATGGCAAAAAACACAAAGTTAGACATTATAATGTCATCCACCTGTCTTTGATCACTGGTGTAATTACAAATGAAAGCATTTAGTTTGGCTCTCCGTGCCTGACTGAGGTGGACTTGACTACAGGGCTTTTGCCCACTGCTATGCTGTGTTTCATGTATTATTTTCTTGGTGTGTCCCCCTGTGGCTCATGCAATGATACCGTCTGACCAAGCAAAATGTAATGAAATCCTTTAACTCTTTAGAGACGAGAACTCCTGTTCTCCTGTGGATTCATAGACCATCTGCTTTCTTTTTTTCTATGACAACAATGCTGTGGCTGATGACTCGAAGAAGCAGACCGGGGCCTCCGCAGGCATCCAGGGGCCCACAGTGGAGTTAAACATGCTGCCCTAAAAGGAAAACTATTTGCTAAACAAATTCATGAAATGCTTCCGTTAAAACATATGCAATTCACAATCTGCAATGTAAGCCTGAACTGTTTCCACAAGGCCTCTCCTTCTTTCATTAAAGTTTCCCATCATTTTCAGGATTAAAAAAATCAATAAAATTAGTACGGCTGTGCAGTGTAAAAAGACAAAAATAAACATGCATTATTTAAAGGCACAGACTGTTCCGATGACATATTCTTTTCTAATAATTCTCTATATCCTTTTGTGATTTTGTGTATATTAATGTACGTTGTTTTCCATTGGCTTGTCCGGTTTCCTAAAATTTAAGAGTAGATTATTTTGGGTCTCTACTGTAATTCAAAGGGAATGAAATCCAATCTGGCAGTAAGAGGATATTCTACTGGAGCCGAGTCTCATTTACTAGCTTGGCAGGCCAGCATTGTTAGAGCTGTTCCTGTAGCCTCCACAAGGCAGGGGGGAGGGTAAAGGGACATGGCCATTATAGTGCTTGTTTAGGCCCCATAACCCAGCATGGAGACAAGCATCCTGTGAGCGCCTGAGTTGAGACACCCACAGAGCTCCCAGTCCCACAGAACAGCTACAGTATCTGATCCCACTGACTGGACAATGCTGAAAACGTAATGGTCTTGATTGTGACCGTGAGGGGACATAAGAGCTCAGTTTGAAAGTTTTAACGCAAAAAAGTAAAACAGAACGTACAGTAGTAAGTAATACTGTACTGTTACTGCACCGATATTCAAGGTAAACGATTCAATGCTTCCAAATGGAGATTGCATTAAGTCTAAGAAAAGTACAGTTTAACGGCTGTTGAAAAAAGAAAACAAGAAATGCTACAATAACACAGTTAAACTCAACTCGTTTTAAAGGCACATGGAATAAAAGGGAAAGGGACATAACACAAAATGTGTGGTAATAATTTTGCAAACATACTTTCGGTTTTACTGAAATTTTAATCTTGGCTTCAAGGCCCAATATTTCACACCATGGCACTGACTGATAAGCAGAACCAGACCAAATAGTTCTCACTGGCCCACCTTAACAAGGATGTCACTTAGAGGTGTTTCTAAAACTAGCTGCTGAAAAGCCTTTCACGGGGATCCACAGATTTTTAAAATATATATCTTCAATTCTCAGACATTGCAAAAACCTTCCAGCTAACTGTGAGCACCAATTTGTGCTCGCTTTCAGGAACTGATGCTGTTACTCTGGCAGCCACAGAAAATCCCTCCTAGCAGCAGTGCTGATTGGTTTTGGTTTTGGTTCTGTATCACTAGGTTAATCATTTAAAAAGCAATGACATATCTGAGAATTCAATTGAATAAACAGACAAAAAGACTGCTATGCAGGTACTGTATCGTATATAGGCACTGGCTGCTTGTGTAGTGCTATGGGTCAAATCTAAATGAGTGAACTGGTGCAGGGGTTTAACTCATCAGGTTTGTATATCACAGTCTGCATACTGTAATAAAAACACAATGGGCTCTATTGTAACAGTGACACCCTACAATTTAGAAACCTATTTCGCTAGGTTTGTTAAGTATAGAGGATATGTCAAGAAAAACCATGATGGTATTTATCTCAACGGCAGACACGGCAATAACAAATGAGATGGTGATCCTTCCGCCACACTTATATATATCACGTTTTTTCATGACATATGAATGTTCATATTTTCTATAAATATGATATCAATGAGAATACTGTAACTAAACTAACTCGAAGGTATTGTCCAATAACTTAACGAGTTAGCCCCTTCCTTCATTATTTATTTATTTAAAAAGTTAGTCTCTTTGAAATTCCGCTATTAAAATATCCTCATCGACTAGAACTAAAAATGTGATCAAAGTTTACTTCCATCTTAACTTTTTCATACAGTATTTTGTGAATATCAGCGTTCTGTAAGCAATATGCTTAGCAAAAGAATGTACAGATATTTACGTTGCAGTGTCACAGTTAGAAATTAATTTAATATATATATATATATATATATATATATATATATATACACACACACACACACACATACAAACACCAATATAAAGTCACTTAATAGGGCGTTGGGCCACTATGGTATCCCGCTCTGTGGAGTTCTCGGTGGACCGTTTTTGATGAAACTGGCTGCTCGCAGTCAATTGATCTGCAGTTGCTAGCCTGTTTTGCTTTGCACTTCGAATTAATGCACGGATATCACGATCCTGGAGTATGTGCTTCCGCCCACTGTTGCTGATGATGTCTTTCCCTCAGAGTTCCATGCCAACATCACCTTAGACACCGTTGCTCGTAAAACATCAGCAAGTTGAGCTGTCTTGGTCACTGAAGCTCCTGCCAAACGCGCCCCAACAATCACCCCTCTTTCAAAGTCACTGAGGTCTCCTCTTGCAGCCATGCTAGCCATAATTATAGGCAACCAGGCCTGTCCAGCATTTTTATACAAGACCCTAAGCATGCTGGGATGTTATTTGCTTAATTAATGCATAAGCCACACCTGTGTGGAAGCCCTTACTTTCAATATACTTGGTGTCCCTCATTTACCCAGGTGTTTCCATTTTTTTGTCCACTACCTGTGTGTGTGTATATATATATATATATATATATATTGTAAACGATTCACACCCACTTGGGTTCGTTGCCCCTTTAAGAATAGACCCGGCACACAGAAATGGATTTTTCCAAGCGCGTTTGCGCAATTTTTTTAATAAACAGAAAACACAACAAATACAAAAATCAAAATAAACACCTAGCTCTTCTGGAGCACTAACTCGACTTTCAGGAACACCCTGACTAACGCGGGACAGCTAAGCTGTTTTCCCGTCCTTCCTAAACACACTGGTTTCAAACAGCACTTACTTTTTCTTCATTTGGCTACTCGGAGACAGCGCACCTACTGCCTCCTTCCACTCAGCAGCCCCGAGCAGACTGCTTGCTCTCCTTTTAAACTTCCGCACCTGGATCTAATTTTTAATAATGCCCAGGTGCGGATAATCATTAATAATAAAACAATTAACAAATCAATTAGAAAATTAAATAAAACAACAAAGCAATACAAAACGGTGCATTCTCACAAGTTTTTCTTTGCAGGGAGGTTTTAACCCCCTCCCTGCCGTCTCTCACAACCCGCTATATTACAATATATATATATATATATATATATATATATATATATATATATATATATATATGGTTACTAACTTTGCATAAATCGCCCAATAGGGAAATACCAGCTAGATTATTTGAGTTAATAAGTGCAAGTATTTGATTCAATCACTGTTTAGATCAAGGAAGTGCATTTTTGTTATTTGTTTTAATGATCTGGGCTGTATTTTTTCACTGTAAGAAAAACTGTTTATTTCACTGCATTTTACGGTCTAAAAAATATATATTTCACAATTTAACAGAAAAAATAGTGTTGTTACATTCAAAATTGATCATTTTTCTCTAGTTATTATACAAGAAATATTCCTAAATATTTAAATACTTACCGGAACAACAGTAAATGCTAAATTGCTGAATATTTTAGCTTTTATGTCCACCTTTTAAAGACATTCTATTTAAACATAAATAAAAATAAAACGTCCCATTTTTATACTGAATCTTAAGCAGAAATATTTCCGATCTCTGAAGCAGCTGGTTTTTTTTTTTTTTTTTTTTGCATTGAATACATTTTAAAGAAATCATGGCGCTCTGTGCAGTCTGTTCAATCATTAACAGGAAGCAAACTACTGTAAACAGGCTTCTTAAATACAACAGGTACTGTAGTGCATCAGTAAAGCAAATGTTTGCTGTATTTATTTTTAAGTGCTAAAAAATAGTTTATTAACAGAAATTGGAATTCTCAAAAGGAACTACAGTACATTTTACCCGGCAATGGGTACATTTCAGAGAAATAGTGAAATCCATTGTTTAAACAAGCCAAAATGGCCCTGGCCTAACCCTTCCAGGCATACAGAAGCACACTTTAAATGATGATGGTATGATGGCATCACCATTTCAGAAAACAGCATTCGATTTTGGGTCCCAAAAGTATTCATAACCGTTCAGTGTTCTTTAAAAATGTACTAAATTCCTACAGTATATCAACAAGCACTGTATGTGAACCCTAAAAAAAAGTGATATGGAGTTTACTTATCTTTCCAACTACTGTAGGCTGTATTGTTTAAATTTGTGTCAATGCAAAAACATAACAAGGGTTATTGCTGCTCTGAGTACAATCCCAGATTCTTCAGAACAGCTTCCATAAGCATTGCAATTTCCATGAAAATGATGGAGGTTTCAAGTAAGGAATCAGAGCTGGCAAATGGAAAGCCACTTCTAACCAAGCATGACATGTTAATTGCTCTTTAAAATGGTCATTAAAGTCAAAGTTCACATCTAAAGCAATCAAACCATTCACGAAAACGCTCATTCAAAACAGGCAACAGAGCAGAGCCAGCCACTGTATAGAAGTGCTGGGTAGCATTCTTCAAATGCCTCTATTTTCCCCCCAACATAAAAATGTACTGTCACAGTTTAATCCCAGTGCTGCAGACCACTAAACACTTTCTATGAATACATTAGAGGAGGTTTCAAATGCTCTCCTGTCTGAACGCTGGTAGCACTTCCAAACTCCCCGCTTAGTATGCATTGCTTTTCAGACGACTGGCTTTGTCTCACAAAATACTTCATTACAAAGCTACATTATTCATCCATTATTCACTGTCTTCATATACTCTTGCTGTATAAGAAGGGACAAACAGCAGAACTGTGAAAGGACATCTGTTTGAAATTTAGGCTGCAAATGATCCTGATTGAACTAACAAAGCCCAAATCAGGTACAGGTAGAACATGCCATTGATATGCCTGGAGCCACACTGTTTAAATGACATGTGGTGAATTAAGTAACAGTAGGTTGACATTAAATGTTACGGTTAGCGAACAATACCTTGTAAATGCAAATTTAGAACAGGCAGACAACCTAATACTGTGCCCTACCTTTACAAATCTGCAGCAATGGAATAATACAGATGATTAACCTTGCTTTCTTATACAAGACAATACAGCTATGGAATGATCTGGGGCTTCAATATCCAATACAGTATTGCCATAACCATGCTTCCCTTTTCTTTGGTTCTTCACAAAGAGTCTGCTTTTACTTATTGACACTTATTGTGTGCTTAATAAACTACAGAACACTAGTTCTTAGACTGTGGAGAATGACAAAAAGTCAAGCACATACTGTAGTAGTACTCACATGGGGAACTGTTTACAGGCTTATAGCGATTGACATAGAGATTGAAGTGGGTTTCCAAACGCTGAGATAGTGTTCTGTGGAAATCTTACTTCCAACTGCCTTTGGAGGCAAACATCTATAGCTGTGTCTCCCGTCAGTCACCCGATGTCACTGTAGCGAGTTGAAAACTGTTACTGTAACAGCTTAAAGAATTCCCTATTCCCTTTACTTTCATAAAGTGCAGTTCCATGGTAACTGAAATGTAATAGCAACTATTGTAGCACTGCATTCAACAGCTTTACTAAATTAATATAGTCCTTTGAATTATAAAACAGAACACCCAGCTGAAGAGGTTCTCATTAGTGTGGTCTTACACAACGTCAGCAAGATGCATCTGAACAATATATTTCTGCTGTGATTCATGGGTCAACTTAGTTGATCTATTTAGCCATTTATTTGTTTGTTTGGTAACCAGGTTACGTGAGGGTCAACTACCTTGACACTACAGAGGAACTCGAGAGGTCACAGCACTGTGGCTCCAAAGCCAGAATTCTAGTAGGACCAGTAGTACTGTATATTTATTTCCTTTATTATAGCAACGCTTCCAATGCCATACAGTAGAGACGACCCTCTTGGGACAACTGAATTTGAAATATCATTTCAAATGTTGTCCCAAGAGGCCACACCAAAACAAGTATTCAACACGAAATACAACAACCTACAGTATATGGTCCGTGCTTTTTTGTAAAACAAAGCGTACAGTACAGTACCATAATGGGAAACTGCACCAAAATGCACCACAAGGAAAGGTTTGAGAATAATAATGTAAATTGATTTTGTGTTGTCTAAAGGTTACATATATGCGCTTGGCTCTGTTGACTGTTAATCTGAAAAACTGCCTTTTTAATTACTTGAAATCAGATGCAGGCGACATCCTTTCACCTCGTCCCTCAGTATGGTGCAGGTCAAGCCTGTTTTTCAAAGCCCCTATCACCTTCTCATCGGATTTGCACAGTTAGTCAGCTCCATGCTAATTTGCCAGGCCTTTGCTGCTCCTACTACCCATGCGGTAACTTCTTTCCCAATTCCAGTCATAGCTGTAATCATGTCTCATCTTTCCTGGCTAGACAGCTCTCGGAAAGCCCAAGGCCTGGAAACTCGCATAGGCCCCTATTACTCAAGTGCGCAGACTACCTTAGATTAGAAGGCTAACCTCGCCCAGCTATGCTTTGCTGGAAACAAATTAGAGAGACGCTTGGCCTTGACTGGGACTCCACGTATCCACACAGGCTCATTCGAGAAGGACTCCAACACATCTGTCAAACTGAAAATCGTTTCCTCCACACCTTTCCTCTCATAAAGAATTGAAGTCACACAGCAGTCACCTAGAGGAACACACGGAAGGGGAGGGGGGAGGGGGGGGGGGTTGAGGTAACAGCTTTTAAAATCAATCGTTTTTTTTTTTTTTTCCTGCAGGAAAAAGCAAATTCACTCAGAAGTGTTCTGCTTTTGTTTAACTCTTTTGCCGGTTAGAAACACCAGGATACTCCCAGCTACTGTAGGAACACATACCTTTGACCAGCTGTATTTCAACATGCGCTATGCCTAATTCACCATTTGTCTCCCTTAATTATTATTTATTTTCTTTTATTAGTTGCAGTATTGTAAATTTAAATTTTCGCAATTGTGCTCTACAGTACCTGACCGCATCAATAATAATAAAATCGTGTTGCAAATCCAGTACACAGGTTTTTTTTTTTTTTGGGGGGGGGGGGGGGGTTGCACCTAAAGTTCCATTAGGTGCAAGCTGGATTCAACTACTTTAGCTCCAGATTTGAACAATTTCTTAATAAGCTATGTATGAATGTATGTAACACACTAACAAGGGATAGAAATAAAGAAATATAACATATGCATACATTCATAAACAAATAAAGGAGGCAGCCACAATGCAATTCTATCCCAAGAGCCTGACAGCATTCTCCTTGTCAAACTGAGAACACTATTACACATAAAAATCCATTCCAGGTATGAAAACGTCTGCTTCCAGTTTGGTTTCCACTGGATCACTTCCAGTTGAAGTTCAGCAAACTGTTCTCCTGGAGGTGTGCAGTGGAGCCGCAGTTAAACAGGGCTTCCTGTTTCCACTATCATTTGTAAAAGTGCACTGGCAGAAGAACTGGAGGAGCCGACCCCTATTCAATTCTATCCTGACATTTTTCCAACCATTTTAAAACTGCTTAAAATTACCTCTCGGACTGTTAGACCCATACTGTGAGTAATAAGGGAGCTTTAAGAACTAACATAGAGCAATGTTTTCCCTTTGTAATCCTTCAAAAAAAACCTGGGCACATTTCCCCCCCACCCCCGAGTCATCTATATGTCAAGGTAAAGCATCTCCAAACAGAACACAAATTAGTGCTGAGAGTGAGATATGTACAGGATGCCAAAGTACACCTCTGAACTCAGCTCAGATACCCACACTGTGACAGATGAGCGCGAGCACATGGTGTCCTACATTCTTCCCTTGTGTACTCTTCTGTGCACTCGACAGCACTTCATTACGGAGCAGCTTTGCAGACTGCCCAGCGTGACCGTGGCTTCAGCTGTGCAGGGACCCTGGCTATTCATGGGACAAAACAGGCCCTGCTGTACTAGAGTAGCAGGCTTCCTCCTCTCTATGTAGAATATTCAGCTTCTTAATGAGGTCCAGTACAATAACCTTCTAAAAGTAAAAAAAAGCCAAGGTAGTGAACATGTACTCCACATGATTGTTTATTGCAATGCTGGATCCTATCCTGGTTAAAACATTAACAAATAAAATAAACTAAATGTACATCTGGAAACCTTTCAGGGACAACGAATCTTTAAAAGCACACTTCGATAATCATTCAAACCAGCATTAAAGCAAGCAGCATAGCCCACAGTGCAGTACTGTTTCACAGCACGGTTCTCTGCCAATGCACTGTACCCTTAAACGCTTGCCAGGGACCTGCACATCACAAGAAGAAACATCTCATTACATTGTCATTGCCTCCCTCAAACCGTACTCTACCAATTGAAATCCACAGCTAAACCCCTGACCAGAACAACCACTTAGCTTGGACTAATGTGCATTCCTTGACAAATACTTTCCAAGAGGGAAGTGGTAACTGCCTGATATGAACACATCAGGTGGAGTTTTTCATTTTAGCTGGGAATGCATACGGTACAGTAGATGCTGTTGTGTCTATACAGTACATACTCTACCTGTGTGTATACTGTAGCGGGGGGGGGTGCAATCCATTTTCTCTTTTTGTGCTCTGACTTGAGCGTTCTGCTTTGCCTCGGAATATAAACACTCATGCAGGCAGCAGGGTCAGTCGCTAATGCAGCACGGCTGAGGTCTGATCTGCTTTGTGTAAACTGTCTAAGTAAACAAAGCCATTGTTTTCATTTCATAACTCCCCTGCCCTGCCACCTTGTATAAAAACAGGATCGCCATACAAGGCAACACTATCTACCTGTATGAATCACCAGCTCTGCGGCTCCGTTCCTGCTGAATATAGAAGACATTTTACATTGCTGGCTTGCAGTCCACAGCTTTTGTACAAGTCTTCTTTTGGCTTTGGAAAACAACTGTTTTAGGCCCCCCCCCCCACCCACCCCACGTTTCATTGCATAGTGAGCGATCCCGTTTGCACGTCTGTCAGGACAGTGCTTATCCAGATCAGGAGATCAGCAGTTCTGTCTAATATCAAACAAAGCCCAAATAGCACCCTGAGGTGCAGTTGTCAATCTGTCGTTCAATTTAAATAGCATTGAACTATTAACAAAAGGTTAACCGTTTAATTACAATTTACGGTGATTTAATTACTGGGATTACGGTAGAACTAATCATAGTCTGTCCCCAGTAAAAGCCCAGCTTGTACTGAAATGAACCATCACCAGTGCATTAATATTACCAGTTGTAGAGATTCCTTTGCTTTACTGCAGTATTTACTAGTAAGCAAAACCATCAATGGGCCGCATTGTGTAGCACATCCTTCCTGTACTTCTCACCCCTTTAGATTAGAAGCCGTTCTATAAATATTCATTTAACAAATGATATGTTATCATGAGACTTCGAACATGTTTCACGGTGTAGGCAGGGGTGGGGGTTGGTTATCAGCTTAGTACCCGGTACTTCTTGGGCTTTTCAAAACTCTGTTAAACTTCTATCTACAAGCTGATACTTATACTTTATTTATATATATATATATATATATATATATATATATATATATATATATATATATATATATATATATATGAAGTATAAAATATGCAAACTTGGGAAAGAGTTCGGGTTTGGTGACCCTGAGAAAAAAGTACTTTTTTTTTGTCCTATATAATTACCTGGGCTGTCTTATTTTTTACTCACTGGAAAACATTTTTTGGACTGTGAAATGAAGGGGTCTCACATTTAATCCCTTTACTGTACCTGGTAAAAATGAGACACATTACATACTTCATAGAGAATAAAATAATATTACTGTAATAGATGATTGATTAATTGCCCAAAGGTACCATAATACTATAATGTTAGTTGTCATGGCGATGATAAAAAAAAAAAGAATAAAAAACACAGGGTATCAAAATTGTCTCAAATTTACCATAAGACCACAACTGTACACCAGAGACCAAAAAAAAAAACAACCAAAAAACAACCAAACAATGTGTATCACATTTAAAAAAAGCAATTCACTTTTCCTAACAAAAGTTACAGTACAGAAATAAATATTTTAAAAAAAAATGTGGTTCACATCTTCACAGAGAATCTGCTATGTTTGCTACTACGACTACTACCACAAAACCACAGGAAAAGACCACAAAAACTACAACTAGAGGGCAGACGCTTTTTTTTTTTATTTGGAAGATGCTGTGGGCTGACAATAGAATGATTTTCATTTACAAATAATGCAAGATCTATAATTTATGATAAAGCATGTGTTAAAACCTGTGTCAAGTATTGTTTTTTGGGGAGGCTGGAGGTTTGTTTTAATATTTAACATTGGTATCCTGGTGACTTTTTATAACTCTGAAGCACCCCCATGGCCTCAACAGAGCTCTCAGATTCATGTCTAAGCTACCGTACATCAGGTAAACCAGAGTGTAACCATTAACCTGTCCCCCTGCAACACAAATGTACATTAGCTCTATGTATGACTGAAACGGAAAGTGATACGTGACTCACACGTTAGCCTTGAGTAGCCCTGGTTTTTCATACACACCACGCTTTCCATTTAGAGTTTAACTTGTCCGGGACTGTATGGCTCTCAGTCTGATGCCAGATATATCTCTATCTTTGCTACTTTATTCAAGTGTCTCTTGACTTGGCCTGTTACCAAGGCAATCAGTGACCTGTGAAGACCTACTGTAGCAGCATGTCAACAGGAAAAAATATTGTTAATTCTTGTAATGTATAAAAAATACCGGGGTTCTCGATTTCTATTTTCAACGTACTCAACTAAAACACAGCAAAATATAACAAACTAGTCCATTTTAATTTACAGCAAATTACGTAACAGTATCCCCTTGAAGTCGCAGTTCGGGTTTGTTTGTGAAACACACATTTATCTTGTTTTTAAAGTAGAACCTATACTGTGGTTCATGTTTTAACTACCTTTCCAGCCAGTAGTTTTCTGATCAAATCTGACCTTGCATTTGTACAGTATTTGTTGATTAGAAACACAAAAAGGCTTTAAATTTGTTAAGAATTTCCCCCCCAGTTTTCATTGTTAGCTGTCATCCTCATTTCCTCACTAACATATATATATACACACACACACACACTGCATCTGCTTTTATGAATACATTTTAGTGTGCTATTCATTTCCATATTTTTTCATTCTGTGTAAAAAATATATATATATTTACTGCTCCAAGATTTAATGTGACATCTTCACATATGTGTTCTTCTTAAACAGAATATAGCAAACACTTTCTTTTCTTCAGGTGCCAATTAAATTAAGCTGTCACATTTACTATGTTTCATAAAGTGCCTTCAGACCCAGCAAATGCTCAGGCAGTGGACCTGTAAGTTTTCTGGAATGCCATTTATTACCGCTGTCACATGCGCTCACACCTTACAAATGCGTGATTAGCTGACAAATATTAAGGTTGAAAATAATTGAGTCTACTGTGCAGGACGTAGGTTTAAAACTACAGGACATGGTTATTACGTTATATCTGTGATACGGTAACCAAGGACTTAATTTCCATTTTCATTCCCTTTATTGGCAGTAACAACATTACCACTCTTCTATACAATGAATGTAAGTGTGGTCATGTGAAAAAGAAGGTATACAGAAATGTATCGTACAATACTGCATGTTCAACAGTTGAAAAGCTACTGCAGAAAGACATCTAGGACAGGTAATCAATCCACGATTTGACTGTAACTGGGTTGCAGCTTTCTGCTTTTGTGTACTACAGATGGACAAGGCAAGTGGGGGGAAATCAATGCAATTTCTGGGTGACTATATTACAGAATGCAATGTATACTGCTGTACTCATGGTTATTATACAGTGCAATGTATACTGCTGTACTCATGGTTATTATACAGTGCAATGTATACTGCTGTACTCATGGTTATTATACAGTGCAATGTATACTGCTGTACTCATGGTTATTATACAGTGCAATGTATACTGCTGTACCCAGGGTTAATTCAATCTTTGAGATCATTCTCATTGTGTGCTATTCTGCAACGAGTGTAGAAAAATCTGTGGAATTCAAGGGTGTGTGAAAATTCAGAAGACAGAAAGCTAAAGTCAAACATATTCATAACATCAGCAGAAGCCGGTCTCGTCTGTTGAAATGTCACAATGGCAGAGCAGAGTAGAAAGACAGTTAATCCGACAGAGGTTTTGTGACAGGTCACCTTTGGTTCTTGGCGATCCTTTTTATTACATTTTTTTCACAAACACTTTTTTATAAGGCAGGGACCAGACAATGCAGTGCAGTGGGGCTGTGTTGCAAGTAAAGGTTACATGTTGTAATATTTTAAATTAAAATGTTTTATATTATTGGACGTCTATCAATCAAGGATACTTCTGCAATTGGTTCAAACACAAAGGTAGTTCTCTCTGGTACCAGGGGCTGTCCAATATAGTTTGGTATTTTAATCAATAAGGCGATCGTCATCTGGTTCTCTCATTCTTAACCTGTGCTGAGTTACTGCAATCGCCTTCTCAAACAGGTATATATGTGCTGAAACCTGACTCTCAGATGCAACACTGATAGCATGGAAGAGTTTGAGTGTAAAACCTTTTGAACATGGGTCTACATGTAAGGTGTCCTTCAGCCTCCACAGTACTGAAGTATTCTGAAACCAAGACCTATTAAAGTTCCTGCAATAACATACCACAGGGTGTTATCAAGTGTCGCTAAGAGTCAGTGTCAAATCCAACTCCCTGCATTCCCGCTCTTGACATAACTTTGAAATCTGAATGTTTTAACACATTTTTGGAAGGTGTTATTTATGAGACGTGTAATATAATTCCTACCCACCACAGAACCACCTGTTCTCAAAAGGACTGGGGTTTCAAATGCAGCTGCCAAACCCACAGAGCGCATTGCCAATCATTAGCATTGTGGCTGAGCGCTTTTAAAAACAGCAGCAAAACACAGCGTCCTAACTCACAGTCACTGCTTTAATGTACAAGTACTTTAAGATTATTCCAATAGAAAGAAAGAGTTTCACTGTAACTTACAGTAATTAAACATTTACAGATCTATCCCAATTAAGGCTATTACTGTAAGTGGATTCAAGTCTTTTAGAATAAAATACTGTAACAAACAATTAGAGCAGGAATCCTGTCAGCAGGAATTCAAATTTCAATATTTTTCACTGATCCACAATCCAAGCGCAAACACTAACCCTCTCTAATAACCTTTTTTAGCCTAATGATTTAGATATATGTAAATTGGTAAAGTGTTTGTAAGTTTTTGTTTGCTGAAGAAAAATAATCACATAGACTATATTGATACTGTACTTGAGATGTTTGATGCCTGCAGAGATATTTACTGTGAATTGGGAAACAGGGTCGTTCTGAAGCTTATAGACTACAGTAATGCATGTACTTGGATGACTTGTGAATGTGGTGTGAAAATGACAGTAGTACTGCAGTTTTGTTTGTTTTTTACTACTCAAAATCAGATTAGCAGGATCTGACCTGGCATCCCTTTTAATGATTTTTAAATCATTGGAAATACATTCATTGTGTTGCCCGTCTATGAGAATCCCTAGACTACTGTACTGTAGCTTTGCAAAATAAATACATACCTTTTTTTTTTTTTCCCGGGATCCATAAACCATTGAAGGATCCGTGTTTATTTGCTACAGTCTCTTTTTGGGAGTTGTAATCTATATAGGCTGACGTTATTTATTTATTTGTCTCTCAACAGGAAGTACTTTACAGCACGAGCAGAGAAAACAGCCCTGCTGGCAGAAGAATGCCTTTGTACATAAAATCAATTGGGCCGTGCCACGCCACTGACCGAGGGTAGGGGGTGTCGGAGTAGCATCTGTGTTCCAAAAACTACTTATAAAAAGGAGAAGGTGTAATCAGACCAGCAGATTCCTTCAAATAATTCATTCAGTTCAGATTTTCTTTTGGAGAAGTTTCCTAAAACTTCATATTAATACCTGATAAAGCCAGATAATAAGTCACCCCCTCTAAAAGGCAAATGGTTTAATTTCTCAGCCTAAGCACTGCTTTTCAATGTAGAGAGTTGTATGCTGTTGAGTTATGCAACCTCTCTGACTAATATATTCTATGACTAATTTTTCTATTTAATCACACTGTGTGACTTAAAGGCTGCTCTTAGTCACCATTCCAATAAAAGGGCACTCTACACGCTTGGGCAACCTTAAAACTGATATTGAACCTTGATTTCCTTTTTAATTGTTAGTTTTAACTCTTCAGTACAAAGGAAAACATTACAGACCTGATCAGTTTCCAAACCAGAAAGTTTTGGAATCTGTTATGATGTCATTTTTTTTCATACCTATAATAAACATGACTTCAGCGTCCAAAACAATGACATAACTAAGATTTTTGCAGTGACTCAGAACACTCAACACTGAAACGATATTTGCATGGACAAACCTCCTTTCGTTTTCTGTTTTATCACAAAACGATGAAAACAAGAAAGGGAAGTTCAGCATGCTGGAGTACATTGGATCAGTAGCACCAAGGTACCACAGGAACACTGCAGTATTCTCCATCATTACCAATGCATTTTAGTTACTTTCTGATACAGTAGCATCACATGCACCCCATAACTTCATGTCATTCGTACGGTACGTACAATAAGACCAAGACCAGATGGAAGAGGCAAACCCCAAAATCCACATCATTTCAAATCTCAAGGTCTATTAACTCCAGCCAATCACAGCTGCAAAGCCAGAAGAGCACTATATATACCCTGTGGGATGTGTAATGGAGAACTGATACATGTAACCCAAACTGTTAAGTGTATGCTTTCTAATGGCCAGTTCTTAAGCAATGTTGAAATTGATGACCATGGGGAATTGGCTGCTCTTCCAGTCAAACCACTCCTCTGGCTAGGGAATTGGCACAAACTCTTGCCATACACTCTTACGTCTGGTACTATATTCCAGTTGACGAATCATGCAGTGCACTGTACAGTATGGCTCACCTATTTTCCATAAACATTATTCCACTGGTTTTATCCAGACAAAGTCTTCCTCTGAATCACTGCAAGTATCCCAGAAGATGCTAATTAAATGGGGCTTGTCCAATGGTATATTGTAAAGCCCCTAATTATGCAGTCTTTGACGTGTCATCCTTAAGAACAACTCTTCATTTTCTACCACAATATAACCACGGTTCTAGGTGACACAAAACTCAGGGGCCCATTTAACGAGGTATTCCACCTAAGTCCCCTGTTTGACCCTGATTTATGTTGAGAAAGGGTTAAAAAAAAATTAAGTGCTTCAGTGTATTCAGCTGTGCTGCTGACTGGAACACCCCTGGGATTCCCAGGAGTTTCCCACTGCTGGATATTAAGCATTACCACATGCGTTGACTGAAACAAAGACAAGCACCTGGGTGAGCTCATAACGCATTGTTTTGGGCACTTGAGGCAGAACAATAATATTCCACTACACTGTTATGCTGTAGTGCAACTGGGCATATGTACATTTAGGTTTCACTGTCTTAATTCCTTCTATATTTACAAGTAGTTTTTGTTGAGATATTTGATGTCTGTAAAAATGATACCAGTGAAAATGAATACGCAGGTAGCTTTGGTAGGGTTTTAATACAGCTCTGCGTATTTTACCATGGGGGCACAAGAGAGCTATAGGCATTTTAGATGGATCCCTTACGTAAACATCTAGGCCTACTGCTGAATACAAATATATTTTCTCCTCTTACTACTTTATCACTGATTGGCTGCACCACTTACAGTACCAACAGAGCGTTCTCCTTTTCTCAGAAACCGCCTCTCTGACTACAAGCTAAGGTTTCATGCAAAAGATTAGTAAAATGTTATTCAAATCTTTGTGAAGTCTGAGCAGTTTCAAAAGGAATACTGTGTTTTTCTAAAACTAAGATATTTATAAGACAGAGTTCAACAAAGGCCTAAAAGTTGTGTAGTTCTTCTTAAAAATGACTTACAATCCAATTTGTTTATGTTCTTTTTGGTATATCAGACACCTGGTCTTCTGTCTTCACTATGAGGAATGAAAGACCCATACTGACTCATATAAGCCCTTGAGAATTTAAGTCACCATTCGCCAAAGCTATAGTCAAGTGAATTTATTTGATGCTAAATTGAAAGCTGCCGCCACCCGTACAGTAAATGCCCATCCCCAGATCTGTCTCCTCGAAGTTGAGCAGTTTTATAGGTTTTCCAAGGAAGACAAAACAGCAATTTTTTATTTTTTTATTTGGTCCATTACGACAAAAGGCAGGTTTTAAAAAAAAAAAAAACACAGAAAAACTATAGACAGAAAATCTAAATTAACAAGTGAAAAGTTGTCAAAATGAATAAACTAATTATATGCAAAGCCCATAGCATGACCAGTTATCTTCACCAAGTAGAGACACACAGTTTTAAAATGCATGAGCTCTTTGGCTCCTAAAAGTGCCAACTACAGAGCAGCAAGCAAAACAGGCAGGGTCTGAAATGAGATTTCATAAATTCTTTCAACGTACCACTGATTCTTAACGTGCTGAGGGCTTGACGTTTCTTTTCTTTTTTTAAAGAATGGACGTATGCAAATCAAATGCATAGTATGGAAAGAAGTTTCCCACAAGCACAGTGTGAAAAGACTACTCTTCCCTATACAGAGGCCTGTGAATGGGCCCTTTCTTCTGAAACAGAAAGTGTATGAGGTAGAGCGGACAAACTGTAAAGGTAACTAGGTCTTTTCTCCTCAGGCTTTGCTCTCTCTAAGCCTCAACACACAATAGCTCATTTAAGCATTCAGTCTGACAAAACCCAATAAAGCACATTGAACTGCAGTCCAGGAGGGAAATGAAAATGACTTAGATTTAGGAAAAAAATAATTAAGATCCTTCTGTATTTTTTTTTTTTTATATAAAACAGGGCATAAGAAATGTTTGCTACAAGTCATTTATAACATTAGCTACCTTCTACACCTGGAGGTAAAGTGTTTTATTTCTGAAAGAAATCAACCTGTTATTATAGCCCCAGGCTAGTAAAAAAAAAACAACTTGCTGGCCCTTCAACTACTCAAAGTTGTTTCTCCTTTGTATTTTAACAGGCGTGTTTTATTTGTCTTCGTTTTTTAACTAGCATCAAAATCTTGTCCTCGAAGTGTAAAGAAGCACCTTTCCTGTTGAACTTTTTCAAAACTGTTCATTGTCAGACAAAGAAATCTTGTGTCTGCTAATTTTAAACCTTTTTTTTGTAAACTCTGCTCTTTTGTATTTTCTATCCTGAGAATCATAGTTTGTCTTTGCCTATCAATGATATGTGAAACAAATGCAGGTTATACTGGCACTGGCAGCGACTTTGAGGTAATGCTGCTTTGTTGTGTACCGGTAAAGGAATTTGTTTTGAAAGGTTGACGTCAGACAACTGAACGTCTGCTGCCTTATTAACTACTAGGTGCGCACTACAAAACTGTTATACACTCCAATTTACTGAAAATTATATTTTACCAAATAACAACATCAATACCTATATGACTATTATTATTATTATTATTATTATTATTAGTGTCTGTTTTTAGTTGTATTATAGTAAGGGTGACCTCATTGTTTTGTTGATGCTATTTCAATCTAATCTGTTAATATTTCTGAAGAAATGAAAAAAAACAATACAGCTCAACTCAACGAGAAAGATTTTGTTACCCATATATTAATGCAGTGTGGAGTAGTGGTTAGGGCTCTGGACTCTTGACTGGAGGGTTGTTGGTTCAATCCCAGGTGGAGACACTGCTGCTGTACCCTTGAGCAAGGTACTTTACCTAGATTGCTCCAGTAAAAACCCAACTGTATAAATGGGTAATTGTATGTAAAAATAATGTGATATCCTGCAACAATTGTAAGTCACCCTGGATAAGGGTGTCTGCAAAGAAATAAATAATAATAATAAAAGTCCAATGAATGTCTGCACAGCAACAGTTAATTATGAAGCACGCTTTATTATGCAAGGCTTACACAACCTATACATGTCTCTGCATTGCTTTTACTGTCTTATTAAAAAGTGAAACCAGTTCTGTGCTATGAGCTAAGAAAGGCGATAAAGAGTCTGTGTCTTATTTATTCTTGCCTAGGAAGCAAACAGCTGTACAATTACTGAACAGTAACAGCTCTGTTATGCAGTGTTTTGCAACCAAACAACTGTAAACTGTGTACCACATTTTGAAGTTCACGTGCTACAGCGTGGGGTTGATAAAGTGAATAATGTATGCTCACATCCCCAGCTTGTTTAACACCCAGGAGATGACACATATTTGGTGATTTCATATAATTAACCAATTAATAGTCCTGTTATGCCACACAGTGCTCTGCAGAGAGCAAATAGCTATCATGAGCATCGGCCAGCAAGCTAACCAGCCAGCCATGCATTTCTTCATGTAACTCTCAAGGGAGCTGCTATGTTGTTATGCAAAGCCCAGAAGAAAAGACTGATCACCTACCTACTTGCTTGCCCATGCCAGCACCTCAGGAAGCATAGCAACCCCATCCCCCACACAACACTATAATAGAATAAGATAAATGTGGGGATTATGCCTGAGACAACCCCGTGCTTTGTTATTCCTCTGGGCCCTTTCTGCAAAATGGCCTAAACACACACGCAATTCGACATGCATTGAGGTTCACAAAGAAATGTGGAGAAAGTGAAATCGTACCTAAAGCACGCATGGGTGCTTAGGTCAAAGGTCACCTAACGGTACCTTGGCTGCTGACTTAACTAAAGAAAAAGAGGGAATTGTTTTTTGTTTTAATTTTTTTGTTGTTGTTGATGTTTGCCTTGCATTGTATAGACGCTGCACAAAATTTAGGATAAATGAAAATTTCCTCTTTGTGTAAACCATACCCACCAGGTGTAGACCTTTTAAATGTTAACAGATGACATTTAAAAGCTGAATAGAGAAGGCTACATTTCCCCCCTTGAAAAATGAGGGTTTGGCATGATTCTGGTGTTTCTTTATCGAAAATGTGTAAGTCAAATCACCCATTAAAGTGAAATGCTATAAACATTTTAAAAACGAATTAAGAAATGCAGCAGGAGGTCCCTAACATCATTAAAAATTAGGAAAGGACAATAATAAATTACCCAAAGTAGTGAACACCAACCTTTTGCAGGACTCCACAGCCCCCCCACACCCCCACCCCCACCCCCACCCCCACCCCCTGAACCCCCTTTGAAGTTCCTTCAGCATCCCTTTTTAATGAAGGATCAAAATCCCCATTTTAACCAGCTACACAGTTTGGGCTGAGGAGGTCTGTTTATTTTGCTAGGAATGTTAACTTGGGCTGCATTCTTCTAATCCCAAACTGCCATCTTAAATTACCAGTCTACTGAGAACGGATACAAGTGGCCTTGACAAAGACCTGCAGTACCCCAAGCACCTCCACACCAACACCTGACATCCTGCCAGTTGTTAACACCTTGATGCTGACACTGCATTCTGGGCTACCTTCATCCGACTGGGTGGGTATATTATAGATAGCATGCAATGCATAGCAGGTATACTTCTGAACACTGTTTATTGGACCATCAATGTAAAATATGTGTGTTTTTATATGCTTTAACTAGGACTATCCTGTTCATTTGCTGGATAATTCTAGCATTTACTTGTTTTGGGATAGGTAATCTTTATATATCAATGAATGTGTGTCCTAAATTAATACATTAAGTACACACACACACACATTATATATATATATATATATATATATATATATATATATATAGATATAGATAGATAGATAGATAGATAGATAGATAGATAGATAGATAGATAGATAGGTTTTAAAAGTTTGAATATTGCCTTAAGACTAAATATGACACATATTGTACAAATACCATATAAATCAATTCACATAATCTGTCTAATACCTGTAAACAAACAATCAAGCAAACACATGTATTTATTTCTGTATTAATCTGAGTATCTGGTAGATCTTACTCTATATACTGTTAAGTTTAAACTTTGTATGGCTAATATGACTTGCAAGATCAATTAATTCAGTGAGTATTGACTATTTGAATAGCAATATGCTGCATCATATTTCATCATGGCTTCATGACTAAGTACCCAGCAATGTTATTTGCTAATACAGAATAACTGACAACAATATTTAATCCATCAATAACAAAATGGAACAATAATGATCTTGATTGAAATGATAGCATAACACATTTTGCACAGTAAAACTAAATAAAATAAAAAATCCCAACGTGTTCTATCACCTTGCTTACCTGGCCTGTCTCCTATAGAGCAGCTGCATACACTACACTGCCGCATCCGTTAAATCACATCGCCATTCTCCTCAATCCATACAGGAAATGATACACTTACAAATGGAACAAATGCAGGGAAAACATTATCGGGCGTGATAACGGTACAGTACAAACCTGGATTATGGAAAGTACGTGTCAATTCAAACCACCGCTTTATTTCTCGACTAGCCTACTACAGTACGAGTATGTGCAAATACGCTTTTGTAAAAAAAAAAAGAAAAAAAGAAACGAACACAAATCTGTTTTCCTAATTTAAAACACAAAGGGAGAAAAAATATCTGACAGCAAGCGTGGTAAACAGATCCCTCCCATGAGGATGAAGGAAGCAGACAGAAGGGGGCTGACAGCATGCGGGAGGATAACTAAACACCATTTTTTTTTTCTTCTACCTGCACAAGTTGCCATTTGCTGCAGCGTTAAAGAATCTCTTTCCCTTCTGTTTTCAAAGACAAGTCAGTTTTCACGAAACGATTCCTTTTCACAGTCTGACGTTTTAATTTTCCCAAAATTAGAACAGCGGGTTTATTTATATGAGGACATTTGAAAGCGCAAAGTCCCGTCTTTCCTGTTCAGGTAAACATGTTTACAGCTCCTGGGCAGACATTGGGTGGCTCAACACTCACATGTCACACACATGTCGTCAGCAACAGCAGGAAAAGCCTGTTTTCTTTTGCTGCTTAACGTTCATTTAAAAAAAAAAACCGCACCAAAATGTGACAAAAATACGTTTAACAAGGAGACTTTACAGTTTTAATACTGAAAATAAAAGGGGATGCGATTATATAATCTGCCCACAGTCAGACAATATTCAATTCAAAGCATCCCCACCCAAAAAGAAATATAAATATTAAAATATTGCAGAAATAAATCCAGTTTAATGTTAACAAACTCTAAATCAAGTTTTGTTTTTCTTTTGTCACAGGAAAACATATATTGATTTCCCCCCCCCCCCCAACCCCCCCTCTGCCCACCCGCCTAAATAACGATTTAAAAATATGTCAACTTTTTTCATTATTATTTTTATTGTCGTGGACAATTTTGACTACCTTTTTTTTTTTTTTTCGACAGTTCAATTCCATACAGGAAATCTCACACTGAAACCTACAATTGCCAGGAAAAGGTTGCAAAACATCGGTTTCACATCCCTAAAGAGACGTATAACAACAAACAAAAAACATATTCCTCATAGTAACAGCCAGTAAGGTAGGAACCCTGACAGTCCCCCTTCGATTTTATTTTTTGATTGGGTAAACACAGGAGCCCCGTCTTAAGCGAGCAATAATGTGCATGCATTCCGTATAGCCTTATCCTAGACTGCAGCAGTTGTGCAGAGCCCCCCCCCCCCCCCCCCCCCCTCTTCTTTCTCTAAACGTTACCACCCAGTATATACAAACAGGTATCTTTCAGCATACAAGAGAAAAATAAAAAAGTATCGCTATATTTACCAGGCTTTTTTTTTCATTAAAAAGTTGTCCAGTCAAATATTTGCTTCCAAATTAAGACCCTTTAGTTTTCATTGCACAAATGAAAAATGATCGCTAATCACATAACCTTCAGATGCTACTAAACTGTACACACTCCTTATTTTAAGTTTTCGTCATAAAACAGATGACAACATGTTTTTTTTTTCAAATGTAATTCTAATATTATATAAAAACGAAGGTTAATAATATAAAACTTAATTTTGCAGCAACAGTGTGTCCTGCATTTGCAACTGAGCGTGAGAGAGCAACCCCAAATTGTGTCTTTCAGGTAACAAGTTTTTATACAATGAAACTAGTTAACCAATGCTGAATAAACGTCACCCCTTTCCCCCATGATCAAGAACCAACGCAATTTCATGATTATATATATATATATATATATATATATATATATATATATATATATATATATATATATATATATATATATATATATATATCAGAAACGTCTAATCAAAAATAAAACGACGCAGTGGCGCTGGGATAGTTCTTTTTTGATATGCTGTAAACCAGGTAAGAAGTTTCGGTTCAGCACAATCAACGTAAAAAGAAAAGAAAAGAGAGCAGTCTAAAGTTTCGCGTCTAAACTTACAATAGTAACACGAAGCAATAAAATCAGAATAAGTCAAACTGAACTAAAACTGAGAACATGGGGGAAACAAAAGGCGACCCCTCAATGTAACGGGACTAGGTGCGTATAACGGTCCAGAGAGCAATGAACCGCTAGGCGGAGAGAGAGAAGCAAGCCAGGTATAACGGTACACCACATAGGCATACATTAGACCTTAGTTTCTACTTTCCTCTACTTAACTCACTAAAGACAGAGATCGGAGCGTCCCACGACTACAGGGGTCTCGGGGATCCAAAGAGCACCTTCTCCTCTCCCAATCCAATGCCCCCCCCGAAAACATGAGTAGTTTTACTCACCGTTATTCCTCCTCGGATTCGCCTGTTTTCTGCGCTTACACCTGGGGCCATCCGCCATGATCCTTTCGCTGTGTCTAAATGCTGCTGGAGTCACCTCCTCCTCCCTGGCCCCCCTCCTCTCCACCTCCCCTCCCTGCACCTGGTTTACGACACTGCTTTACGACATCACCTTCCTACTGCTTACACCTCGCCCTCCCCTCCTGTCCAACTCAATCGCTTTCTTTTTTTCGTTGCTGTTTTCCTCTTTCCTCGTTCCTGTCTCAGACTCCATGTTGCTAAGGGAGACTGGGGAAAGGGACGCTGATCAGTCACACAACATATTAAGTTCATAACGGGAAAAAAAAGATCTTCAGGTAATTAATTAAAAGAGGGAGAAAGCGAACCAAGAGATAGTAGGCGAGTCGCTAGGGACCGCAAAGCGATATTCTTCCACTGTAGTGACCGTTTACCAGAAACTCAAATTACGAGCGCAGTAGGAAAAGTATCGTTTCAGAAACCATTAACCCTTTACATTGCGCAGGGTGGGGCGCCTGGGGATGAAAGCGTGGCAGCCACGCTTAAACACTTTGTAATTTTGCATTTTTTTCCCTACTAACTTTAGCCTATAGTATAAGTCGATAAGGTAAGAATGCGTCACCGGTGCCAAATGGGTCTCCATTCTGCGGAGCTAGCTATCCGACACCCACTACTTTACCGTTAGCTGACAGACTGGTGCTATCGTTCAGGGAGGAGCCACTGAGTGAAAACACAGAGCACGGCCGTCACGCGTCTCAACTGGAGCAGGGATGATGTTATCCCTCGCCCACCCCCTAGCGCGCTCTGCTTCTTATTTGTGGTGATTGGCAAACCGCTATGCCGGGGGGGGGGGGGGGGGGGGGGGGGTCAGTGGAGCTTAGTGAGAAGTTAGTTAGAATGACAGTGTGTGAAGCAGAGCCCAGCCGTCCAAAATGTGCATATTTTAATATTAAAAGCTTACTTAAATGCACGACACAATACATTATGAACACACACACTCACACTCACACTCACACGTGTTTATCCACCGTGTAAAGGGCGTTTGGCATTTGGAAACAACTTGGCATGTGTTTACACTATTGTTGCAGCACATTGCATCAACATTACACAGAGGCGGAGTCTACAATTGCAACTTCAGTGCAAGCACAGATACTTTGGCTGTTTTGGGCACTTATTCCAATTTGCCATGGAACAAAAACAACAACATTGTACGTTTGTCGTAAGAAGAGTGATTTGAGAAGCAGTGTGTAGATCTGCTGTAGCCCTGTTGTGATCATTTTTCACTGTGTACAGTATGGTGTCTCAGTTCTATTTAATCAGTCGTTTATTTCTGCTGCAAGCCTACTGCGTACCTGCAGGAACAATCTTGTGCTACCAGGAGTTCGTAATTCCGAAATCTGAACACTTGTCCGTGACAAAACAGTTTAACAGCGTTGTTTTCGAGCAGTAAAACCTTTCTGGCATTGTTTCAATTTCGGTTTTTGCAGCAGTTATTCGTTTAAAAAAAGTTTTACAATGGACTATAGATGAATATGTACAAAAGATAAAGCCAGTTTACCAGAGTACATGTTTGGTTCAGAGTTGTTTATAGACCCAGTTACATAATTGCATTTTATAAACATATATACATATACAGTAACTGTCTTTATTTTATATATATATACTGTATATATATATATATACTGTATATATATATATATATATATATATATATATATATATATATATATATATTTAAAAAAAAAAAAAGCTAGATGTGATAAATTAAAAGAAAAAAAATGGTTAAAATTAAATTGACATGTTTGCATGAGGAGCCTTCATCAGCGTTTATCTGTGAAGAGAGCCAGGTTAATATGTTAATTTCTACTTGAAGAATGTGGCACTACCATGCATCAATGGGAGCTCTCAGGGAAACAGGCAAGTTACTGTAATAAGCCTCATAGCCTGCCCTTCACTGTCACAGTCTGATAAAGGCCTACTAGCTGAAATGTCACAAGTATCCCTTTGTAATCTCACTGCACACATTGGAATCATTCTGTATGTTTACAGCATGCAAAAGCAAGGCATCAACACGTATCCACAGTTACCACCAGTTTCAATATTCACTGTTGTGTTTATTTTATTTATATTCAGTACATGTTACACTTGTCTTCTTGCTGCACTGTACTGTGGCCACTGGTAAAACAGACAATCAACTTGCATATAGCTGCATGGTGTATTCAATTTAAAAGCTATGTGTAAATTGTATGTATTTATTTGTAATACTAAAAGAATAGTTAGTAATATTAAAAAAAATGTATTTTGACTAGATGTCTTCTTCAGTGTTTTGTTTAAGAATTCAACTTTACTGGGAACTTCCAGTCTGACTATGGTACTAAAATATAAAATTACAGCATGTCTATTGAAACTTAGGATAACTGTGTAATAATGTTCAGTGCCACTGCATGTAAATGGAAAATTAAAAAGCCCCTAATATCGTTTCCATGGACAGCCAACTCGGGTCGACTCAAGTGCGCTCGAATTGGTCTGAATTCTCCCAGAACTTGAGTTGATGGACAACTGGAGTTAATGAAAAAGGAGGCGTTCCATGCTTTTCCGAGTTACCCGAGTTATCACCTGAGTTGAGTTAGGCAGGAGATACTACCGATTTTCCCCAGAAATACTTGCGAGTTAAAGGTCAAGATGTGAATTCGCTACAGACAGTATAGATTATTGCATCTGACAAAAAAAGCCTTATACTTGTATTCATGTTTTCAAATCTTTTTATTCAGTTAAAATGTCTCTCTCTCTCTCCTTACTTGTTTTTGGTGTTCACGAACCCGGATTTATAATTACCGTATAACGGGAAATTTTGATTGAGAATTTATTTTTGCCTTATTGCCGGTTTTGACTGGATCACCAGTAATACATCACCAATCAGACTGTTGCATACAGTGATCCCGCCCTCTGGCAGACTGGTATACAGAACAGGTTAAAAAAACGCTGGACAAGGAAAATAATGTATCAGATGTCAAAGTGGATATGAGAATGGCAGGGATGAAAACATTAAAAGTAGACCAGACATATCCATTAAAGGATTTTAAAAAATCGTGAATTTATCTGATGTGATCAGAAACCCTGAGGCAGTGTCAACTGCGCCTGCTGCTATAGTAGGACTGTTCTTTTCTATGTTCTGCGTTTTTGTGTTCGTTTTTTGTTTAACAAGGGTTTCATTAAGTAAAGCCAAAATTGTTTATGCCAGACTTGTTAGAAAGTCTGTAACAAAATGGTTGCTCATTATTGTCGATATGTTGTATTTACTGTTACTGAAGACACCCATTGTGCAGGTATTTTCTTTTACTGCAGATGCTAAATTCAATTAAAAAAACACAATTGACCCTAATTTATTGATCTAAACTTGTACTTTTAAGAGTACACTGTTCTAGAAGTTGATTTTCATTAAATTAAACATCAGCAACTGCAAGCCTTTATACTTTAAAAACCCTAATGCAAATCATTTCTCTACCAGGTGGTTACTCTGATTCAGTTGTGAGCAGTGGCAACCCTGCACACTGCAAGCGAGCATCTTAACCACAATGCAAAAGAGCCTGGCTCATTCTGCATTCATGGTTATAGAGCTTGTAACCTCATCTCATCTCACCAACAGGGGGCAGGACAGAATGCCAAACGGCAGTGTATCACACAGCACTGCCCCTTACATAAATGCAAGTTTGATTCCATTTTTATCTTCTAATTCAAAGAGGGAGACGACAGCATGATTAAGCGGTAGGATATTTATTCCAGGGACTGATAGGATAGGAGTGGCCCTGGATCTCTCTTTGTGGCCTGAGAGGAGCTGCCCTTGCATGAGGGGAGACCTTTGACAGCTGTCACCGGTCAACCAAGGCCAAGAGACGGGACCCATCGATACCCAAAAATGAAGGAGGCTGCAGAGGAGGAGAGGATCAGTTTCTGGGGATAAGTGGAGGTTTCTGTATGTTGTCACACTTACATCTTTGTATATACCTGGAGAATCACTTATCAATTTGTGAATACACATTGAATTGCTAATGCGTGTTCTGTACTATTCTGTATATACTCATATAAGGCAGGGTCATCAGCTTTTTCACCACACTGCTAGTTCTAATTTAAAATCTACATACAGATGCTGTTATGTTACTGACACACTTGTTACCAATGAAGAATCACTTGGTGGGATTTTGGTTCTTCATACAATGGAATACAAGTTTTAGCAGTCACCATTACAGAAACTGTTTTTTTGTAGGCAAGAGAAGATTGTGTAAATAATGCCTTCAAAAGTTCATATTAAACTGAAAAGTTTTGGTATATATTCACTTAAAAAAATTCGATATGTCAGAGAAACCCCAGTCAATGAATCAGTTGCACCTTTTGTTATAAATTCTTAATCCTAACCTTGTTTAACTGCCAAAAAGTGGTGAACAATGGCAATACTATTAAAAAAAAATGTTTTAAGTGGGATAAACAGCTGTTGAATCAATATTCATATAATCAAAGTTTCCACATTGAACAAATACATCATTCTTATTATAAAGGAAGTACATTTGACTCAAAATACCCAGGTTGCTCTGTGTTCTCAAGCCCACTGCTAGTCTATTCCAAGTCACTGGAGCAGCATTAGCAGTCAGAATGTGCTATTTTTGTACCTGGATGAGTATCAGGTGTCTGAAGGAGTTGCTATCCTGTTGTTCATGCTGCTGCCTCTACTAGCTTTGTACTGTTCTGCCTCCATGGAATTACTTGTTCAATGTCATTTCTCTAAATGCGGTCTTCATTTTCCGTAAAAGAGGTTGAAACCCTTGCAATCCTGCAGTTTTATGTCTGCAGAAAGTACCTGGCTCATTTTGCAGGATTTATTTTTTTTCCAAAGCAGCTGGTGAGATTGGAAAAGTATATACTGCATCTTGAAAGCCTTTTTCTTGTTGTTTTTTTTAATGAAAATCGATCTCAATTAAAGGTGTGATTATGCTTGTCATACTGAATATCAATGATGACTTGCCCCTGGCCCCAGTTTGGGTGCTTTCATTCAGGTTATTCTCGACCCTTTTTGAATAGTTGGCACACAGTCTACATTGCGGCTTTAGCGGATCTTCAGGTCCCCAGGAAAGGTTTGCCTCTGGATGACTAAAGCAGAATTTTCTTTAACAATGACTACAAGTTTAAAAAAATGCCAAAAAATGAGGAGATATTTAATGGATGGCACAAATAATAAGAAGGTCCCTGGTTCAAATCCCACCTCAACCACTGACTCATTGTGTGACCCTGAGCAAGTCACTTAACCTCCTTGTGCTCCGTCTTTCGGGTGAGATGTAATTGTAAGTGACTCTGCAGCTGATGCATAGTTCACACACCCTAGTCTCTGTAAGTCGCCTTGGATAAAGGCGACACACAAAGATGCACTGAAGAAACATTAAACTGTTTATCAGTATTCTTGCCAAGCCATCATGTAAGTGCTGCCAAGACCCCACTGTATAACAAGACACCAGAAGCCATTGTTTTTTATAAGCAAGTCGATGTTCTGCATCCAGCAATACAACAAACTGAAATATAGTGTGTAGTAAGCTTAGATACTTCCCCAGACTGCTAATCCCGCAGATTCTAATTATGTAAATCAGGATTTTGCACATTTGTGTTGTTTCAAAGGACTTTTATGGCACCCAACTCAGGAGAATAACCAAGGGCAATCTCATCCCCTGTCCTGGGACGTCTTAAACCCTAGTAATCATCTAATTTTAATTAGATTCTGTCAGGTTTGTCTTCATTTTTATGCTAACACATTTTAAATGTATTATTATTAGAATTGTTAAAATATGCGTGGAACTTGTCCAATTATAAGTGCACTCTCCAGACCTCTTTTTAGGCTAAGAGTGGCTTCTTGATCATTCTGAGACAGTGAGAAAAACAAAGACAATCGGATAAGTAATATTTAAGAATTAATTAGTGATTTACAATAAGTGGAATAACTTCTTGTGTTCTCAAGACACAGTCAACTTTCATTAATACAAATTTCAAGGGACCAGCAAAAAAAATGTCATTTTTATTATCAGGAGTCTAAGCCAAATGCATGCTTTCAGTTTTTGTTGAGGTTACAGTAACACTGAAACCTAATTTTAATTACAGTACTATAAAAAGTATTATACATTTTAATGTATTGTGCATTTTCTTGAAAATACAGTAGTACGTGAACCTTAAAAAAGTATGCATTGCAACTTGAAATCTGCATGTCCCATTCTGATCACAGGCATTTTTAAAAGCACAAAAGCACGGCGTCCTCAACATCAGGGCATTGAGCAAATTGGAGACGCTGATTACTTGCATCCACAGTTTTGCTATTCTTAAGCCTGTATTATTGTTTTTCAGAATGCTTGAGAAAGTGTTCGTGGGGAATCTTGAAATCTGCATTTTTTTTTTCTTGTACAACGGTGCATTATCCACCACTTTGAGCACCTCCACTTATATCTGCAAAGATAGTGCATGTTTTTTGCATTTGTCACTCATTTCAATGCTTCATGGAAATGGCATTGTGTGAGCACTGTGGCAAATCCAAATGCATCATAGGATCAGCAGTCACAAAACAGCGCTAATACAGTACAGAGGCACTAATCTGGATGCAAGTTAATACATGTTTTCTTCCCTGGTGGGGCTCCAAAATAATTTGCTCTAACAGGACATTTGTGTTAAGAGAATTTGTATTATAAGAAGTAATTTATTATAAGTGACTGCTAAATTTGGCTGGGACCGTGTAGAAAAGTCATCAGTATCAGGACATTTGTTTAATTCGATTTCATCTTAATAAGAATTGACTGTATATGTAAAAATATAAATGTGGCATACAGATGAACAGATGTAAAGACAGAGCGACACCTCCATATATCCCCATTGACACCCAATACTCCAATAAATTGTGTTAAATATTGTTAATACCAGGTTTTATAACAATTTAATAAGCTGTTTTCTAGACATATGCAGAAATGTAAGGGTAGGCTCCAATAACGACAAAAGGGACACACCCTCCAAACTTCCTGTGTGTTTGCACTTGATCAGCAGTGGTGATTCTAGAGTATAGCACACAGGAGGCACCAAGGGGGGCACAGCTTCATTATGGAAGGGCACTCATTTTTTTTGGTCGACTTTTTAGGGGGTCTACAGTGTTTTCCAAATATAATAAAATGCCCCACAAAAACTGCAAATTAAAAATAAGAAATATTCAATGGCATAACCTGAAGCAAAACTAAATAAATGAAGTGGGGGGGAAAACACACAAATGTGCACCTTCCTGCAAGTTAGCACATTGAAGTGCCTTGAACTCCCCTTCTTTAGTATTAACCTGGACACATCTATTATTGTTTTGAAATGAATAGCAATAAAGAATAAAGTAAAATAAAACAAATATAAAAACAACATTAAAAAAGACTTTCAGCAAAGACATGTTATTTCTGCATTTCAAAAAATTCCAGTTGCTAGAAAATGGAAACACATTTTTTCTCAAATTCTGGATAAGAAGCTGGCTGTGACTGGCGAAGCTGACTGTGACTGGAGAAGCTGGCTGTGATGAGTCTGGCTGTGACTGGAGAAGCTGGCTGTGATGAGTCTGGCTGTGACTGAAGAAGCTGGCTGTGATGAGTCTGGCTGTGACTGGAGAAGCTGACTGTGACTGGAGAAGCTGACTGTGATGAGTCTGGCTGTGACTGGAGAAGCTGGCTGTGATGAGTCTGGCTGTGACTGAAGAAGCTGGCTGTGATGAGTCTGGCTGTGACTGGAGAAGCTGGCTGTGACTGGAGAAGCTGGCTGTGACTGGAGAAGCTGACTGTGATGAGTCTGGCTGTGACTGGAGAAGCTGGCTGTGATGAGTCTGGCTGTGACTGAAGAAGCTGACTGTGACTGGAGAAGCTGACTGTGACTGGAGAAGCTGACTGTGATGAGTCTGGCTGTGACTGGAGAAGCTGGCTGTGATGAGTCTGGCTGTGACTGAAGAAGCTGGCTGTGATGAGTCTGGCTGTGACTGAAGAAGCTGACTGTGACTGGAGAAGCTGACTGTGACTGGAGAAGCTGACTGTGATGAGTCTGGCTGTGACTGGAGAAGCTGGCTGTGATGAGTCTGGCTGTGACTGAAGAAGCTGGCTGTGACTGGAGAAGCTGACTGTGATGAGTCTGGCTGTGACTGGAGAAGCTTGCTGTGATGAGTGGCTGTGACTGAAGAAGCTGGCTGTGACTGGAGAAGCTGACTGTGATGAGTCTGGCTGTGATGAGTCTGACTGTGACTGGAGAAGCTGGCTGTGATGAGTCTGGCTGTGACTGGAGAAGCTGGCTGTGATGAGTCTGGCTGTGATGAGTCTGGCTGTGACTGGAGAAGCTGGCTGTGATGAGTCTGGCTGTGACTGGAGAAGCTGGCTGTGATGAGTCTGGCTGTGACTGGAGAAGCTGGCTGTTACTGGAGAAGCTGGCTGTGACTGGAGAAGCTGACTGTGACTGGAGAAGCTGACTGTGGTGTGTCTGGCTGTGACTGGAGAAGCTGGCTGTGACTGGAGAAGCTGGCTGTGATTGAAGAAGCTGACTGTGACTGGCGAAGCTGGTTGTGACTGGAGAAGCTGACTGTGGTGTGTCTGGCTGTGACTGGAGAAGCTGGCTGTGATGAGTCTGGCTGTGACTGGAGAAGCTGGCTGTGATGAGTCTGGCTGTGACTGGAGAAGCTGGCTGTGACTGGCGAAGCTGGCTGTGATTGAAGAAGCTGACTGTGACTGGAGAAGCTGACTGTGGTGTGTCTAGCTGTGACTGGAGAAGCTGGCTGTGATGAGTCTGGCTGTGACTGGAGAAGCTGACTGTGGTGTGTCTGGCTGTGTCTGGAGAAGCTGGCTGTGACTGGAGAAGCTGACTGTGACTGGCGAAGCTGGTTGTGACTGGAGAAGCTGACTGTGGTGTGTCTGGCTGTGACTGGAGAAGCTGACTGTGGTGTGTCTGGCTGTGTCTGGAGAAGCTGGTTGTGACTGGAGAAGCTGGCTGTGACTGGAGAAGCTGGCTGTGATGAGTCTGGCTGTGACTGGAGAAGCTGACTGTGGTGTGTCTGGCTGTGTCTGGAGAAGCTGGTTGTGACTGGAGAAGCTGGCTGTGACTGGAGAAGCTGGCTGTGACTGGAGAAGCTGACTGTGATTGAAGAAGCTGGCTGTGACTGGCGAAGCTGGTTGTGACTGAAGAAGCTGGCTGTGACTGGAGAAGCTGGCTGTGATTGAAGAAGCTGACTGTGACTGGAGAAGCTGGCTGTGACTGGAGAAGCTGGCTGTGATGAGTCTGGCTGTGACTGGAGAAGCTGACTGTGGTGTGTCTGGCTGTGTCTGGAGAAGCTGGCTGTGACTGGAGAAGCTGGCTGTGATTGAAGAAGCTGGCTGTGACTGGCGAAGCTGACTGTGGTGTGTCTGGCTGTGACTGGAGAAGCTGGCTGTGGTGTGTCTGGCTGTGACTGGAGAAGCTGGCTGTGACTGGAGAAGCTGGCTGTGACTGGAGAAGCTGGCTGTGATGAGTCTGGCTGTGACTGGAGAAGCTGACTGTGGTGTGTCTGGCTGTGACTGGAGAAGCTGGCTGTGACTGAAGAAGCTGGCTGTGACTGGAGAAGCTGGCTGTGATGAGTCTGGCTGTGACTGGAGAAGCTGACTGTGGTGTGTCTGGCTGTGTCTGGAGAAGCTGGCTGTGACTGGAGAAGCTGGCTGTGATTGAAGAAGCTGGCTGTGTCTGGAGAAGCTGGCTGTGATGAGTCTGGCTGTGACTGGAGAAGCTGGCTGTGATGAGTCTGGCTGTGACTGGCGAAGCTGGTTGTGACTGGAGAAGCTGACTGTGGTGTGTCTGGCTGTGTCTGGAGAAGCTGGCTGTGACTGGAGAAGCTGGTTGTGACTGGAGAAGCTGACTGTGATGAGTCTGGCTGTGACTGGAGAAGCTGGCTGTGATGAGTCTGGCTGTGACTGGAGAAGCTGACTGTGACTGGCGAAGCTGGTTGTGACTGGAGAAGCTGGCTGTGGTGTGTCTGGCTGTGTCTGGAGAAGCTGGCTGTGACTGGAGAAGCTGGCTGTGATTGAAGAAGCTGGCTGTGACTGGCGAAGCTGACTGTGACTGGAGAAGCTGACTGTGGTGTGTCTGGCTGTGTCTGGAGAAGCTGGCTGTGATGAGTCTGGCTGTGACTGAAGAAGCTGACAGTGATGAGTCTGGCTGTGACTGGCGAAGCTGGTTGTGACTGGAGAAGCTGACTGTGGTGTGTCTGGCTGTGTCTGGAGAAGCTGGCTGTGATGAGTCTGGCTGTGACTGGAGAAGCTGGCTGTGATGAGTCTGGCTGTGACTGGAGAAGCTGGCTGTGATGAGTCTGGCTGTGACTGGAGAAGCTGACTGTGACTGGAGAAGCTGACTGTGGTGTGTCTGGCTGTGACTGGAGAAGCTGACTGTGACTGGAGAAGCTGACTGTGGTGTGTCTGGCTGTGTCTGGAGAAGCTGGCTGTGACTGAAGAAGCTGGCTGTGACTGGCGAAGCTGACAGTGATGAGTCTGGCTGTGACTGGAGAAGCTGGCTGTGATGAGTCTGGCTGTGACTGGAGAAGCTGACTGTGACTGGAGAAGCTGGCTGTGATGAGTCTGGCTGTGATGAGTCTGGCTGTGACTGGCGAAGCTGACAGTGATGAGTCTGGCTGTGACTGGAGAAGCTGACAGTGATGAGTCTGGCTGTGACTGGCGAAGCTGGTTGTGACTGGAGAAGCTGACTGTGATGAGTCTGGCTGTGACTGAAGAAGCTGACAGTGATGAGTCTGGCTGTGACTGGAGAAGCTGACAGTGATGAGTCTGGCTGTGACTGGCGAAGCTGGTTGTGACTGGAGAAGCTGACTGTGGTGTGTCTGGCTGTGACTGGAGAAGCTGGCTGTGATGAGTCTGGCTGTGACTGGCGAAGCTGGTTGTGACTGGAGAAGCTGACTGTGGTGTGTCTGGCTGTGTCTGGAGAAGCTGGCTGTGACTGGAGAAGCTGGTTGTGACTGGAGAAGCTGACTGTGATGAGTCTGGCTGTGACTGGAGAAGCTGGCTGTGATGAGTCTGGCTGTGACTGGAGAAGCTGGCTGTGATGAGTCTGGCTGTGACTGGAGAAGCTGACTGTGACTGGAGAAGGTAAAGAGGGGTAGATGTTGCTCAAATCAGTCCCATGATGATATAATTTAAAGTTTCTTAAACACTCATTTTGTTTCACATTTTGGACTAGATATTTTTCATTTTGTGTAATAAGGCAGCACCAGTGTGATTTAAAGATAATAGATTAATTATTTTAAAATAAAATAGCGAAATAAAATAAAACACAAAAGACTTTACATTTTCTTTGGGGAAAAGTCAACAATTTGGTGGATTTTTGAAATATGGAAAATCATAATACTGTACTTCCAACTATAGTTGTCTTTAGTTAATAGGTGTCCATGGATTGCCAACACAATGGAATTACTCTACAAGCCAAAATCAAGAGGTGGGGAGTTTACATAAAAGATACCGGCACATTTGGTGTTCATACCACACACAGTCTGGAAAATATAATTATTAGTCTGTGGAAAATAATGTGTTTCCATTTTCTTTGGATTCCAGTTCTAGCATAGAGATGTATTTTGTTCATTTTTTGAAATGCAGAAATAATGTCTTTGCTGAACGGGTGTCAACTAGTATAAAGGCATCTTACAAAAACTATAATGCCATTCAAGCGTAAATATAAAAATGTTCATAGTAAAAGCACAGCAAAATGTAATAATGCATCGTGAATGCACGATAAAGTGCAGACCAGCATTGTAAAGCACAGGGAGGTGTGGTAAAGCATATTAAAAAACGTGGCAATATATTGTTTTTAACTATGGTCAATACAAAGTGCAAGTATAACCATGGAAAAAGCATGGGAAAACAACTGTGTAATGAGGGACTGATGGTGAGCTCCACCCCCCCCATAGCCATATAGCTGCCTCTCTCTCCTCTGTCCTAATTCTCCTCGACCTCTCTGCTGCCTTTGACACTGTTGATCACTCTATTCTACTATCATCTCTCGCTGACCTGGGGATCTCTGGCACTGCTCTGGCCTGGTTCTCCTCCTACCTCTCCAACCGCACTTACCAGGTAACCTGGCGTGGAGCAACCTCCACACCTCACCCTCTCTTAACTGGAGTCCCCCAAGGGTCAGTCTTGGGTCCTTTCCTGTTCTCTCTCTACACCCGCTCCCTGGGCCCCCTCATCGCATCCTATGGTTTCTCATACCATTTCTATGCTGATGATGCTCAGATTTTCCTCTCCTTCCCCACCTCTGACTCCACCATCTCCTCCCGTATCTCTACCTGTCTGTCTGCTATTTCCTCCTGGATGCACTCGCATCACCTCAAACTCAACCTCTCTAAATCTGACCTCCTTTTCTTTCCCTCCTCCTCCCCCTCCTCTGATCTCTCTGTCTCTGTTCCTCTGGAATCTACCACACTCTCTCCCTCTTCCTCAGCTAAGAACCTTGGAGTCACCCTGGACCCCTGCCTCTCTTATTCCCAGCACATCTCCACTCTGGCACGCACTTGCCAATTCTTCCTGAGCAACATTCGAAGAATCCGACCCTTCATCACCAACTACGCTACCCACCTCCTGGTCCAGGCCCTGGTACTCTCCTGCCTAGACTACTGCAACTCCCTCCTGGCTGGCATCCCTGCGTCCGCCACCCGTCCGCTCCAGCTCATCCAGAACTCTGCTGCCCGCCTGGTGTTCTCTCTGCCTCGCTTCGCCCACGCTACTCCACTACTCCGCTTGCTCCACTGGCTCCCGATCACCGCTCGCATCCAGTTCAAGACTCTTGTACTAGCCTACAGATGCCTTGACCAGACTGCACCCAGCTACCTCCAGACCCTCATCTCTCCCTACACCCCCACTCGACCTCTCCGCTCCGCCTGCACTAGAAGACTGGCTCTACCTCCGCTACGCTCCCCTGCCTCCAGAGCCCGCTCCTTCTCCACCCTTGCTCCGCAGTGGTGGAATGACCTTCCTACAGATGTCAGGACTGCCCAGTCCCTGACCACATTCCGGCGCCTCCTTAAGACTCACCTCTTCAAACAGCACCTGTAGAACTCCTCTGTTTGTATCCTGGGACACTATCACCCTTCATTTAAATGTGCTTTATTTTGCTCTTATCTGCCCCCTATTTTACTGCATTTAATCCTGTACTTCAGAATACTGTAATCTGCCAAGTGTTTAACCTGTAGTATTTTGTATTTAATCATATCCTGATGTAACTATCACTATTTAATCATATCCTGATGTAACTATCACTATTATCTGCTGTATTATTGAATTGTGGTTTGTCACACTTGAATAAAAGTTTTTGTATTTCTTGCTCTTATTGTATTACTTGTATTGTAACACTTGAAATGTATTTGCTTACGATTGTAAGTCGCCCTGGATAAGGGCGTCTGCTAAGAAATAAATAATAATAATAATAGAACCAAACAAGCTCTGGGTTGCTCTTTTTTTTGTATTGAGTAGTCTAATAAAGTACCTCATGTACCCAAAACAGAGGCTGAACATGAAGATCCACCAGCTAAAACCTCCTGCTGTGTTTGCTTCTCAGACAACAAGGTAGTGTAGCTTATGATTTACCTCCCCCTCCACTTCTGATATCTTCATGTTCAGCCTTTGAAAAATACAAGATGGCTGAAAACATCCAAAACAAGCAAATGCTCTTTAAAACCACAACAATATTCCAAGGAAATTGACTTACTTTCTAATGAAGAAGAAGCATGAAAAATAATACTATTTAAAATGTTGTTGAACAGCATGCATAACTTTCTGTGATGTTTTCTCCAAAATAATCAAAGGGTATAGATTCCCACAAACACAAACCATTTTCAATTTTTATGGCAAGTGATCATGCCAATCACTTTAGATGAGTATTGATTCCTTGCAAAGCAGATGACTGATAGAAGCAGAGAGTTTCACCTGTTTCGTCTGGGATTGTATACTATAGAACAGCCAGAGGTTTGGGAGTTCTCATGCAAGGGTTCCATTTGGAGTTCTGGATTGCCACCTGGTGTCGTCAGCCTGGAGGATCAGCTGTTCCCAGGCAGTGGTTTCCTGACGGCCCAGATAAAGTGTGTCTTCAGGGATCCTCACCTACACCTAGCCAGCAAAATCTGTACAACCTGATGACATATATGTGGTCCCTGCTGCTGCAAATGTCACGTTGCCATGGAGATCTGTGAGCCACTTTGGCCAAATCTCACCTGCAAAATTCAACATCTCATTAACTCCACTAGCCTTTTCCAAAGGGTTAGGCTATTTGAGAAGAAGTGTTCATATGTCAATGTTTTGCTTATTTGATATCTTGTTGATCTATGTTAGGGTGCTGTGGCGCAGCAGCGTCACAGCCCAGGTGATATTTGGCACAGACAGAACTCAGACACAGAAAGCTGCAAGTTAAATTGCACTAATGCGCTCTTTTAATAAACACAAATCACACGATCAAAACACTCGACAAAACAGAAGGCACAATGGCCAAAACAAAATGTTTTACAAAAACTCATGAATGTTAACAAGACAAGACAGCACAGCACAGAACAGAGAACACAGACCTCCACCTCTATCACCAACATTAATCCTACCAACTTCTCTAACACCCGTGAACACCTATTTTATACACCACATTTCCACATGTTGACAGAGAGAAATGTAACCCCCTCCCTGCCAACCTAATATTCCCCACACAAACACACACCCGTGCACTGGCAGGACTTTACCCTTCCATACTGACCATAACCCCCCGCCGCCCCCCTTGTGCGTAGCACACATGGTCACTATTTGCCACCTCCCCCCTTAAAACACCACCCCCCTCCCTTCATGTCCATCTCCCTCCCATGGATTCTTGTGGGCGGGTTGGTGATTGGGCTGTGGTGGAGGTGGTCTCTTCACCTCCTTCCCCCTCTCTATAGCCAGCTGCTCTCTTCCTCCCAGTTCTAACCGCAGCATCCCTTGCTCTGGCCTTGGCAACGCTGGGCACCTCTGTAGCGGCAACGCTGGTAGCGGCATTGCTGGCCGCGGTGGGGAACACTAGGGCAGCGCAAATACTGCTAGTGACAACGCTGGCAGCAAAAATGCTACTAGTGGTGCAGTGCGGTGCATTCCAGCAAAGGCAACGTTGGTAGTGGCAATGCTGGCAGCGGTGAGGGGCACTGCAGCAGTGAAAATGCTACTAGAGGCAACGCTGGCAGCAAAAATGCTGCTAGCAGTCAGGCGCACTCCAGCAATGGCAACGCTGGTAGTGGCAATGCTGCCAGCGGTGCGGGGCACTCCGGCAGCGAAAATGCTGCTATTGGAAATGCTGGCAGCGGAAGTATTTGATAAAATCATAAAGTCAGAACTCCAAAGAAAAGTAATAACCAATAAAACCAGAGCTCACAACAGAGATATATTAAAGAAAATCCTTCATTTAACTGGCGTTGCTCAAAAGTATTATTCATAAGCATGTCGGCAGCCAGATTTGTGCTGTACAGATTGCTCTTGAAACTGAAATGAATTCTATTTACAGTTCTGCAACAACCCTTATACCCTATTTCCATGGAAAGATTGCCTGGCACATGTTTTAGTTTACCATGCTTTTCTCTTGCATTTATGGTGGGTACAATGGATCTGTCTGTGATTTCCATACATGCATATGCTTTACCATGCATATACATGTTGTTGTTTCCTGTCCAATGTGTTTTGCATTGTGCATATCTTAGAAAATACAAACCCAAAGCAGCTGACATGACAAAGACAAATTTTAAAACAAAGTCGTGCACCACAAAAAAGTCTTCTTCAATACAGACACAGAGAAGGGCAACTAGGCTGATTTTAGGCCTTAATGACATGAGCTATGAAGACAGGTTAAAATAATTAAATCTCTTCAGGCTAGAAAAAAGAAGGGAAAGTGGGGACTTGATTGCACTTTGTGATGATGGTCCACTATGAAAGGCGCTATATAAAATAAAGATTTATTGAAGTCTTTAAAATCATAAATGATATAGATAAAGTCAAAAGACGCTAAAAATTTAGCACAGAGAAGAACAAGTGGGCATAGTTAGGAAGCACTTTTTACACAGTTATAAATGCATGGAATAGCCTACCAGACGAAGTAGTAGGATATCAAACACTAGGAACATAAAAAGACTAGATTCTTAGATTCTGTGCTTTTAAATTAGTACCCCCCCCCCCAGTAGGGGAGAGTGATGTGCTAACAAGGGATGCGCCTTGGTGAGACAAATGGCCTTTTTTCGTTCCCCAACTTTTTTTTCTATGTTCTTATGTTCTTAACTCAGTGGCCTCAAATCTTTTTAGCTGCTAGGATCAATGGCAGATACAGGACTAAAAAAGGTAGATACAGTGCCTTGCGAAAGTATTCGGCCCCCTTGAACTTTGCGACCTTTTGCCACATTTCAGGCTTCAAACATAAAGATATGAAACTGTAATTTTTTGTGAAGAATCAACAACAAGTGGGACACAATCATGAAGTGGAACGAAATTTATTGGATATTTCAAACTTTTTTAACAAATAAAAAACTGAAAAATTGGGCGTGCAAAATTATTCAGCCCCCTTAAGTTAATACTTTGTAGCGCCACCTTTTGCTGCGATTACAGCTGTAAGTCGCTTGCGGTATGTCTCTATCAGTTTTGCACATCGAGAGACTGAAATTTTTGCCCATTCCTCCTTGCAAAACAGCTCGAGCTCAGCGAGGTTGGATGGAGAGCATTTGTGAACAGCAGTTTTCAGTTCTTTCCACAGATTCTCGATTGGATTCAGGTCTGGACTTTGACTTGGCCATTCTAACACCTGGATATGTTTATTTGTGAACCATTCCATTGTAGATTTTGCTTTATGTTTTGGATCATTGTCTTGTTGGAAGACAAATCTCCGTCCCAGTCTCAGGTCTTTTGCAGACTCCATCAGGTTTTCTTCCAGAATGGTCCTGTATTTGGCTCCATCCATCTTCCCATCAATTTTAACCATCTTCCCTGTCCCTGCTGAAGAAAAGCAGGCCCAAACCATGATGCTGCCACCACCATGTTTGACAGTGGGGATGGTGTGTTCAGGGTGATGAGCTGTGTTGCTTTTACGCCAAACATAACGTTTTGCATTGTTGCCAAAAAGTTTGATTTTGGTTTCATCTGACCAGAGCACCTTCTTCCACATGTTTGGTGTGTCTCCCAGGTGGCTTGTGGCAAACTGTAAACGACACTTTTTATGGATATCTTTAAGAAATGGCTTTCTTCTTGCCACTCTTCCATAAAGGCCAGATTTGTGCAGTATACGACTGATTGTTGTCCTATGGACAGAGTCTCCCACCTCAGCTGTAGATCTCTGCAGTTCATCCAGAGTGATCATGGGCCTCTTGGCTGCATCTCTGATCAGTCTTCTCCTTGTATGAGCTGAAAGTTTAGAGGGACGGCCAGGTCTTGGTAGATTTGCAGTGGTCTGATACTCCTTCCATTTCAATATTATCGCTTGCACAGTGCTCCTTGGGATGTTTAAAGCTTGGAAAATCTTTTTGTATCCAAATCCGGCTTTAAACTTCTCCACAACAGTATCTCGGACCTGCCTGGTGTGTTCCTTGTTCTTCATGATGCTCTCTGCGCTTTAAACGGACCTCTGAGACTATCACAATGCAGGTGCATTTATACGGAGACTTGATTACACACAGGTGGATTCTATTTATCATCATTAGTCATTTAGGTCAACATTGGATCATTCAGAGATCCTCACTGAACTTCTGGAGAGAGTTTGCTGCACTGAAAGTAAAGGGGCTGAATAATTTTGCACACCCAATTTTTCAGTTTTTTATTTGTTAAAAAAGTTTGAAATATCCAATAAATTTCGTTCCACTTCATGATTGTGTCCCACTTGTTGTTGATTCTTCACAAAAAATTACAGTTTCATATCTTTATGTTTGAAGCCTGAAATGTGGCAAAAGGTCGCAAAGTTCAAGGGGGCCGAATACTTTCGCAAGGCACTGTAAATCTAAGCTGAGTTTCTTAAGGAGTGCAGAGTAAAAATGTGTACCTTTTTCAAAATGTAATCTTTTTTTTTTTTTTTGTAGCTGACCGTATCAGTGTTCTATAACTCCTGGATTAAACTAAAATCATATAATCTCCAAGTGTTTCATTTTGATGTTTTACAACCACTATTAAAATAAGAATGTTTTGAGATCAGCATTGGAAGCACTTGTCTTGACTGAAGAGAGCCAGAGGACTGAGGCAGGGCTATTATTCACTGCTGATTTATTTCCCTCAATAATCCAAGAAAATCATTTTGTTAGCCAGGTTACAGACTGAGTCCGCTTACCCACAGAGTATGGGCTTTTGTATAATGATGTCAAAGTGATGTGTTCTATTTTCATATATAAAAATAGGAGACCTGTGTAAATACTCAAAGAAATGAAAGAAGTTATTTACAAACCGCTAACCAAGATCATGCAACAGTCTCTTGAGACAGGGGTTGTACGGTTTTCATTACACGAGAGTAGATGTTAAACTTCATGCTGATTTGAACTCGGCTCTCGCCAAGATAAGCACCAACTAAGACGTAGCTTTACAGTAAACTAATATGAGCCATCTGTGTCTCCATCCATTTGCGTTTCCTTCCATATGATGATGTAGATATCCTTCTGCCTGGTGTTGATGGCTGAAGTGTAATGCTGGCTCCAGGGATCATCTTATTTTGCCTCCCTAGCGCATCAGCACACACAACGGCTGCGATGCTGGCTCCGGGGATCAACCACAGTGCGGTCTCCCCAGTGCATCAGCATGACAACCGTCTGGATTGATCTAAGTAGGGTACATCTCTGGGGTCTTCAAGTGGGCACCTTCCGTCCACGGTGTTTCGTCGACTAGCCCACGACACCTCAGGCTCGACGGTGATTCTGGCGTCCCAGCACCACCCCCCTCCGTCCCCCACTCAACTCAGCCCAGCTTACTTACCCGTACATTAGCGTTTCTTTCTTTCTATTGTGCTTGAGATCCCAACCAGAATCTTTCTGTCTCAACCACAGCCAGTTGCTGCTCCTCTCTGCTGCTTCAGATAAGTTCTTCACTGTGCGACGCAACTCTTGGCCACTGAATCCGAAATCTCTGAGAAACCGGGTTGTAGAGTGTGCCACAAATCCTTGACAACCCACCTCCACTGGGTAAACCCAGGCTTTCCATCCTCTCTATTCCGCTTCAGTGGCTAGTTGAGAATACTGCAGTTTCTTCCTCTCATATGACTGGACATTGCAAACGTAATACCGATCCACAAAAAGGGAGACAAAACTGAACCTGGTAACTACAAACCAATAAGCCTGGCTTCTATTATATGGAAACTTATGGAAACTATAATGTAAAATGTCCTATATGATAACAATCCTGGGAGACAGTCAGCATGGTTTTAGGAAAGGGAGATCGTGTCTAACTAACCTGCTTGATTTTTTTGAGGATGCAACATCGACAATGGATAACTGCAAAGCATATGACATAGTTTATTTAGATTTCCAGAAAGTGTTTGACAAAGTCCCGCATAAAAGATTAATTCTAAAACTGAACGCAATAATGATTAAAGGAAATGCATGAACATGGATCAGGGAGTGGTTAACACGTAGAAAACAGAAAGTACTGATTAGAGGAGAAACTTCAAAATGAAGCGAGGTAACCAGTAGAGTACCACAGGGATCTATATTAGTTCCTCTTCTATTCCTAATCTACATTAATAACTTAGATTCTGGTATAGTAAGCAAACTTGTTAAATTTGCAGACGACACAAAAATAGGAGGAGTGGCAAACACTGATGCAACAGCAAAGGGCACCTTGCTACAAAAAGGATATTGCTGCTCTAGAAAGAGTGCAAAGAATAGCAACCAGAATTATCCCGGGTTTAAAAGGCATGTCGTAGACAGGCTAAAATATTTGAATCTATTCAGTGTTGAAAAAAGAAGACTACACAGCGATCTGATTCAAGCATTCAAAATTGTAAAAGGTATTGACAATGTCGACCCAGGGGACTTTTTCAACCTGAAAAAAGAAACAACGACTAGGGGTCACAAATGGAGATTAGATAAAGGGGCATTCAGAACACAAAATAGGAGGCACTTTTTTACAGAGAATTGTGGGAGTCTGGAACCAACTCCCCAGTAATGTTGTTGAAGCTGACACCCTGGGATCCTTCAAGAAGCTGCTTGATGAGATTCTTGGATCAATAAGTTACTAACAAGCAAACGATCAAGATGGGCCAAACATTCTTATGTTCTTATGTTCTAATTAACATCAATGTTTAGGTAAAGATATGTACTGTTTCATAAATCTATGATCTCTACCTTGCAATGCAAGGTAGATCAATGCTATGTTAACAATAAAACATTCACAAGGGGATAATGGAAAAGCAGCATAAGACAGACATGACATTTCAACTTAAAACAAAAAAAAAGACTTCCACCCTCTGTGGACCATATTGTGTTTTGTCATGAAATTGGACAGCTCAGTCACACTCTTATGAAGGGTATTTTATGGAGGTATTCATTTTATTGATGGAAAATGCCTGACATGTTTTCAAGAGCACTGTATACAGATTTTAATTTGAAATTATAGTTTGAATGTGTTATTAATTTACTCATGCCAATATGCAGTATCTACATTTTAAGATATGGGCTTTCCAAATTTATTCCCTGCAGTCTGTTAGCGAAAGCAGTTTAATGCAATTCTGCTGGAAATCTAAAAGACTTTGTGTTACTCTGTATTGACCTGTGAAATGTGATCAGCATGTGATGGGTGGGGCAATTAGGTCAGGCTTCAGGCATGGCAGTGAATAATGATTTGATTCAGAAAAGCATGCAATGTGTTATGAGATTAGCTTTGTTAATGTGGTGTGATATAAGCAAGGTTTCAGGATTTGTGGCATCATTTGAGCAATTACATAATCAACCACAGATTCTCCTGTGAACAGCACATATAGGACTGAAACAATCTTTCTTATAAGAAGATATTTGGATTGGTTTTGTAATAAGTTGGTTGCTCGGCAATAAAAAATACTTTTCTGGTTGTGGATTCCCACTCTTGAACATCATGTAAGGTTTATGAATTAAGGTAAACATTGAATTAACTACTTTGTTATGCTATAAGGATGACACCAGACCATGCTTCAAATTTTAACAAAAATTTCCATTGATTAGTTCCAAATACCCACATTACATGTTACATTGAAAGTTATTGTTTAGATACAATACGTGTCACTATCATTAACAGAGATTGGCAATTGAGCAGATTACCTCAACCCCTGGAGAGAGCCCTCAGACTGATACACCGATGGTCCATGATGATCCTAGAGGTATTAGAGGCTTCTCTGTCTCTGTTGGCTTTATGCCTAATATTTATACTACAGTAGGCTCAGTAATATGTGACTGCAGTTAATGTCTGTTACCTTACTAAATATAATAGAAATTAGTTATTTAGCTGTTACTCCATTGAAGTGCAACCAACCCCTAACTACTCTTTACAACGTTACTGTGGTTAATTGCTTACCATATTTCCTTTTTTCCCATACATCCTTTTACAAAAGTTATTGAGAGGTCAAAATGTGAAAGAAAACAAAAGGAATTTACACCTTAACAAAGTTTTTGACATTTGACCTTAGAGTGAAACCCCAAAAATTTAAATCTCAAAACAATTACCAAGAAAAGGTCAAGGTCTCAGCTTTGTCTGTACAACATTTAATATTTTTGGTTTGTTTTGAAAAACTCAATAAATGTAAATGTAAATGTGGGCTTGTTTGCCTGAAACAACCCCAAGAACCAGGTTTGGTGTAAATCAGAGATGGTAGGATTTAAAATCCAGCTTCTTTGGGGGGATTTGTCAAAGTGGGCATCCATAGTGATTAACCCAGAGCAAACCCAATAACAAAGCAACATGTAGGAGGTTGAATTTGGCAGAGATTATAAAGTACAAACCAGGTTGCACCTCCAGCTGAACATATATAGCTCAGTGATCCAGTCAAAGAACTAGTGCCCAAATATGCTGACTACTACGACCAAACCAAGATTTTGTGGGCTTGGAAATGTTCATAACAAGCCCCAAGATGTCTGGTTTTAAAACATGAAATGTTGAAAATGTTGGTTAATAAAATTGATGTTGAATTTGATTTTTACAATACACATCGTGTTTTCTTTTGTGATTTTAAAAAATACAGTGGAGGAAAAATCAGTAATTCTAAATCCGTTGCATGCCCAATGATCTTCCAGTACATTTTTGCATGCTCTTATTAGGACTAAAGTCATTGTATTTTGTATCTTGCTCTTAATTGTACTGTAATTCTTTGTATACAACTGTAAGTTGCCCTGGGTAAGGGTATCTGTTAATAAATAAATAAATAAATAAATAATAATGCCCGACTTGAGGATAACTTTCACGTTTTGTCTTGTTGGGGGAACAAATGATTTAATTGCATGGAAAATGATATCATTCCCTTTGAGGTGCACTACAGTAGAAACCGCAATAAAAATAAAACTGACAGGTGTTTGCATAGTGAGGGAATCTTTCCACTCTCAGTTTGCCTTCAGCAAGCACTGCATTTCATTTAAGTCAGTGCTTCGCCCTTCAAATGCATGTAATGGCATTACACCTCAGGAATATTTAGCAACCCAGTAATAAAGCTAGCATACATGATGAATTACATCTTATAAATATGTGTTCCCAAACAGTTGAAGCCACACAATCAACATAACATTGCATTTTTACGAAATAAATCTACAGATATGAGGTAAAACTCTAATACACCAAAGAATCCAGTAGCCAAAATGTTTGTAATAACTTTTTATGGGAATCCTGCATTGACATACATGCTCTGAAGACTTGTTTTGAAAGTGGACATCAAAATAACCAGGGTTTGTTTACATTTTAAAATATAATCAGATCACATTTGTAATGATTGACATACACAAGAAAGTCGTGCATTGCTGATCGTTGCATGTAAAAGAAAAGCTAAGATGACAGATACAAGAAGCTGATATGAGGTATTCTATAAGATGACAACAGGATTAAGCAGCAGGGTATACTTGTCAAGTATCTTGTCTAATCCCAGTACAGCTCAAAACTCAACGTAAAGTTTTGCCCACTCTACAGTTTATTGTATATTTATACAATGCTCATGTATTTTTTCACACCAAAACCAAGCATGTTATGTCACACTCTATCTAAAAACGTGTCCTACTTTACAGCTGAATGAATGGAAAAGCTTAGAATATCTCAACATTACCAAAAGTTAATAATATTCTTAGGTAGGTTTGAAATCTAACTAGAATACATTTAATGTGAAATACATTTTTTTTTTTTTAAACCTTGAATGCTTTTGTTCTCCACATGTTTTTGAAAACCTGTGATTTCAGCCTTCAGTGTTACAGTAATTCTCACGTGCCAGAATAACGACCAAAGCACATCACACTTGACATGATACTTCAGTTAGCACTGAATCACTTACTCTGATTCAAAATATTTAACAACACATAAGGAATGGTGATAACCTGAATGAGCCTCGACTGGGACTGCGTCACTATGAGCGTGTAGAACAGATTCACGTCTTGCATACACTTATTAATTGCTGCTTGTGTTTTCTCACACACACCTAAAAGCTTATCTCGCCTCCTTATCTTGCACATATGTGTGAGACAAGGTTTTTCATGTAAAAAAAGAGAAGGCTGCTGTTTATATCATGACTGGAACCCTTAAACCACGAAAAGACTTTGGATACTGACACAGGTTTGGCAGAGATATCCCTGAAATGTATTAAATATTTATTTTAAATACATCATCATGGAGATAGACTACGGTAACACTAATCAAAGGTTAATGTTGTGCATGGTCTTCCGGCCCCCGACCTGTTAAGAATATAAGAACATAAGAAAATTTACAAACGAAAGGAGGCCATTCAGCCCATCTTGCTCGTTTGGTTGTTAGTAGCTTATTGATCCCAGAATCTCATCAAGCAGCTTCTTGAAGGATCCCAGGGTGTCAGCTTCAACAACAATACTGGGGAGTTGGTTCCATACCCTCACAATTCTCTTTGTAAAAAAAGTGCCTCCTATTTTGTGTTCTGAATGCCCCTTTATCTAATCTCCATTTGTGACCCTTGGTCCTTGTTTCTTTTTTCAGGTCAAAAAAGTTCCCTGGGTTGACATTGTCTATACCTTTTAGGATTTTGAATGCTTGAATCAGATCACAGAGTAGTCTTCTTTGTTCAAGACTGAATAGATTCAATTATTTTAGCCTGTCTGCATACGACATGCCTTTTAAACCCGGGATAATTCTGGTTGCTCTTCTTTGCACTCTTTCTAGAGCAGCAATATCCTTTTTGTAATGAGGTGACCAGATACACATACAAGTAGAGTTACACCTACAAGTAGAGCTCCCGTATGACTCCATGTGCACTAGGATAGTGAGACACTTCAGGCTTTTCAACTCACATTACAATGCATTCTGGTACTTTCTACCTGTCTTTACACTTACCAGAATGCATTGGGGTGTGAGCTGAAAAGCCTGAACTGCCCCAAACTGTCCTAATGTACATGCAGTCATGCGGTAACCCTACCTACAAGTGGCACTTACAATATATATATCCTATTCACACTATGCACAATCATCAAGTGCTGAAGATGTGACTGTGAATGAAATAAATTGCAATTACATGCTGTCAATGAGTGTAGAGCGATTCTGAAGTAGCAGGATGTGGCCCCTTTAAGAGTGTTGATGTATTTAAATGATGACATGAAGTCAGGTGGTGAGCAAGCTCAGAAAGAGCGTGCGCTTCAGCCTTTAGGGATAACCGGAATCTGTTTTATGCTAAAAAAAAAAAAAAGGACAAAAAAAAGCTGCCTCCGGCTGATGTTATTCATCCACTAAGCGTCCTATCTAGCTGACCTAGTCAGTCTGCTACCTTCAAGGACCCAACTCTCCAGTGTGATGGACCCCCTCCTGCTACCCGGACCAAGGGGAGATTTCATTCCAATGCACATTATTTAGGTAGTGTGGAGTTACTTTACCCATACAATCCACTTCTGAGTTTCTTGTTTTACTGCATGCACAGACCAGTCCAACACAGGACAGCATGGATCATCATCTCTTCTGAACATCAAGATATAATCTGGATTGCCTGCTTTAAGATGACAGTGCTAATTCGATTCTTTCTTTTATGGTAACTAATCATTTCCGGCACAGTACAGAATCTAGACGGGTCTAGCAGTGTCTTACAAGCCTTTCTGCTAATTTATGCATTGCTGCTGATGTGCTTCCTGAACAATGTACAAGACTGAATGGAAGGCAGTATAATTATGCAAAATGGTTTTTCATACAAAGGTAAATTAAGTACTTTTAGACTAAAGAAAGTAAGAATTTCATTCAGGCTGGAAAAGTTTCAAGATGAAGATGGGCTGAGCTATAATATAAGCTATAATACAAAGTCAGTTCGACAATTTAATTTTATGGCCAGTTTGGGTCATATTGATTTGCTAATGACAATATATGTCTGAATCATTTTGTACCTTATTTACATTTTCTTAAAATATATCTTACATGAGAGATTTGTTTTAAAATAAATCAGCAGTAAAACTGTTAATAAATAAAAACCTACCAGTATACCATCATCCAAGTCAGCGCTGTTTAGAGTGAAACGAAACACAGTATGGACACTGGACACTGTCCACCACTTTATAAGAAACAACCCTGTTTGACCTTGCATTTATTATAATACATAACACTTTACTTGATATCTCTCTCTAAAAACGACATCCATAAATTGTGTTTGTTACATAGAGTGAATGATTGATTCTGAATGTATTAAAAACAATGGAATTTATTTTGCATTTGGTGACACAATACATTCAGAAATCAAATGACACAATTACACAGTCAATATTACACTAAAACAACAGCACGAGGCAACGATCAATTAAATCAATTAAATGTAATTAAATTAATTAATTATCAATTAAATGTTAGTTAATTCAGCCTTAGTATGTACTGGCGTTACAACATTGCCAATATGTTAGTCCTACCTACCCAGTTGTGAAAAACCCAACATATTAGTTGCAAACACACCTGCTTTATATGGATGAATAGGAATGCGAAAAGATGATCTAAGCAAGCTGGCAATGGGATTAGCGCATACATGTGTGACAGGAAAAAAAATAAAAAGTTTCAGGGACTTAGAATATATGAACTTTTCTTCTGAAGCCATCTTAGCCTGACAGCGACAGCCACCACAGAGCAGCACCTGCCAGGGAAAGTTGAGGTTTTAAAGGGCTGTTAACTGAGTGGGATGCACACACCCTGAAGATACACAATCACTAGCTGACAACACTATGCCCGACTGCCCAAGACATGGACAGAAGACAGCACTTGAATCCAGCTGTACTGTGAGCAGGTTGCTTCAATTTCACAGCTACAGGACAGTTTGTAGATGTAACCCAACAGGCTGAAAGTGCTGTGGATAATACTGCACTCAATATATTTTACATGGAAGGTGTCACAGATGGTTCTGGCACGTCTCTTTTGTGCGATAAGTCATTAAATCCTTTTGCATGGAAGGCCTCGGTTGCAAGGGTGTGCAGTTCTTTGATGGATTCAGTTGAAATGTGTTTGCCCATTGATGATGGGAATGAGAATGTAGAGATGGGGGCCCAGCTAACAAGATTGAAGTTTTTGCAGGTAATCAAGTAAAGACCCTGGTTGCCCACACCTGTGATGTAAAACGCTGGCTGCACAGGCCTGTCATGGTGTTCGCAGAGCCACTTCAAGCTGAGCGAGGAGGAGAATTCGAATCTTGCTGTGAATAAGCTGACTTATTAGATATGGATTGGATGCTATAAGAATGAAATACATTGCTAATAGTAATGTTGTAGGACCCTGTATTTTGTATCCTTTTGAATAAGTCTGTGTAAGGTCTGAAAAAGAGAGCTCCTGGTATCAAAAGTTCAGGCCGACCTGCTGAAAGTTCCAAACCTCCCTTATCAGGCAAAAGCATATTTTTTAATTAGACTCAGAGCCTCAAAACATTCTGATCCAGCAAGAGCAGAATGGCAAACTCTATGGACAGAGTTAATATGCCAGAATTAACTCTGTTCAATTTATAGTAAGAAAAAACAAAAGTATTTAAATAAATAAGAAACCTAATATGATAACATTAAGTAAATGTATGAGAAGTCTTAAGTTTTAATATTCAAGGTTGCATTTGCCTAATTAAAAATTAACCTCTTGTCTTCTGTGTATATCAATGGGAAAGAGATGAAAGAGATTGCTATATTATTATTATTATTATGTATTTCTTAGCAGACGCCCTTATCCAGGGTGACTTACAATTGTTACAAGATATCACATTATTTTTACATACAATTACCCATTATACAGTTGGGTTTTTACTGGAGCAATCTAGGTAAAGTACCTTGCTCAAGGGTACAGCAGCAGTGTCCCCTACCAGGGATTGAACCCACGACCCTCCGGTCAAGAGTCCAGAGCCCTAACCATTACTCCACACTGCTGCTATATTGAAGTATCTGAATTAGAAATACATGTTATAAAATCATTTGAAATATGAACTTTACATATACAGTGAACTGATTTGTAACCTCGTCTTTAGCTGCTGGTAGTAAAAGCAGTATTGGAAATGACTCCTTGGTTTTGGCCAATGAAGCAGGGTTTTTTGATGGTCAGCGATTTAAAAGCCAAGATCCTCTCTATAATGAGCAATCTCGTTAATATTAACAAACTAAATACCTTTCAGATAACAGAAGATAGGAGTTTATATTAAAATAAACATTTTCTATATATAGCAGGAATTAATTAGAACCTGACAAGAAGAAATGGGAACGAAAAGCGTAGCGTTAAGCTAAAAATTGGTTTAAAATAATGAGTATTAGAAAATGCTTACGGTAGTGTCTCATATTAATCAACACTGAAACTGGCAAAAGGAAAGGGTGTCTTAAAACCTGCTTCAACTGGATTTTGTATGAACAGAGAAAAAGGTCATAATTAGTTCAGTTACTATAAAGCTATTACATTCTAATATGTTAACAGTGGCCTGTATTTAGAGGTAAATAACTGGACCTTCCATTGAAAGCTTAAATGACTTCATAACAGATCAGTGGAGTAAAATAAAATGATTAAAGTATCTGAATTGGAAATAAACTGTTGAAAGAACATATTAAACATTTATTATAACAGAAGCATGGTGTTCACAATATTGTAAACATATTGTTGGCACATTTGAGATAATATTCATTTAATTTAAGCAATTTAAGAATTAGTTCAGTTTCTGTTTCCAACTAAACAAAAAGTATTTTAGACATTATAATATCATTTAACCAAAGAATATAGTTGTTTATTTTATATAGAGGTTTTACTGCAAATAAAAAATAAAACAGAGGAACTGTTAGGTTTGAATATAAGACAATAAAGTGTAAACTGTATTTAATAATTTTAGTACACAGTAGACTAAAAATAAACAGTAGACTTAAAAATAATTAAATTAATAGCCTCGCCTCTACCTGCTTGCAGCAGAGCAGTGCTAGACCTGGAAGGTTCTTTTTGGCAGTCAAAGCAAGATTTACTGGCTGTCAGCAGTTTTGAATCCAAGGTCTTTCTATAATGAGCAAAATTAACTCTCTTCATTATATCATAGAAATGAATGAAAACTTCATTTAAATTAGAAAAGCTGTCTACAGTATCAGTCCTTATCAGATAGGTAGCAACTTTAATTGGGATAATGTTTGTGAGCCAATAAATTACTTCATGCTGTGAATTTGGAAAAGTGCTTACAGTGAAGTTTTCATATTTAAAACACTAGCCTTGGCAAGCAAACAGGGTGTCTGAAACCTGCTTCTCGTATTTGGTCGTATTTAAGAGTCTCTGCCTTTTGAAGACAGTTCTTATTTTTCAATATATCCTACACTACACTTCCATATACTGGAAGGTAAGCATATGTTTGAATTTATATCTCTTTTATATTGGATGCATTGCTATAAGGTATAGGATTTATATTTTAACTGTGGAGAGTGATATATTGTATGTTGCAGGACGTAGCTTTGGGCGCTTTAGCCTTTTGCATTTTATAGCCTGAAGGCTAAGCATATGATAACCATTTGTATTACTGTAATGAAGTATTAATGCTGTTAAACCTATAAAGGCACTGGAAACGACCAGACTGCTTAAATATTACAAATATTGATTGGTTCCATGAAGCACAGACTCTTTACTGACTGTTTATGGTCTTGTGTTTGTGCAATTTGAAGGTGTGCTGAGAATAGACTTCATATTTAAGGGACATTATTTGATTATAAGCAGTTAAAAGGGTTTTATCTTTTAATTGTTATTATCAAGAACGTAATTGTTTTTTTCTGAAACATTATATTGCATGCTATAAAATCTAGGTGACTTTTATGACATGTAATTTGTGAAATGTTTAGAGCACCATTACTAATCCTTTGATAATCCATCATCTCTCAATCCAGCAGCTGTGGACCATTTGAGGACAGGTTTGGTTCCCAAAGAAAGCTGTCACTCAGTATTTGTTGTTAATGATTACAACATGTATCATTTACTGGTAGTAGAAAAACCTACTAGGCCAAAATGAAAGGATATAGTCACTTTAATTAGATGGATTATCTCCTGTGTGACTAAAACATGACACACTCATTTGGCACTACCCATTTGAATGGCCTAGACAACATTTGACCACAACAACCTTGTCCTTGAGTTCAGCTCTTAAAACAAGCTTAGTCACCACTTGCAAGTGTAGCAGGAAGTGTTGTGTGATACAATGCCGTTGCAGATTCTGTCCTTTCCCCTGTCGGTGAGATGAGATTAAAAGCTCTAAAACCACAAATGCAGACAAACATACAGCTAGTGCTAAACAGATCAGTGGGAGTCTGTACATTTAAAATACAAAAATACACATTGTTTGTACAATTAAAGGTTAGTATTATTAAGGTATCTTTCCATCCATTTTTGTTATTGTATAAACAGAAATAAATAATAAAAAAAATCAGAAATTGATACAAATTGATATATTTTGATCAATTATGTTTGCTAGGGTTGGATGCATGTTAGTAAAATACTTTTCAAATGCATCTGAAATCTGTTTTATTCATATGGGTTGAAGATCCATATACATCACATGAATATATGTGTACATCACAGAAAAAATGGGGAATTACATAACAGGGTTTTGAGCCGCTGATCTTTGTGGTTATAATGCACATTCATTTAATTTGAAAATGTAGTAAAATCATGAGCAATTACATCAGTTTTGGTATTTACTCTATCGAATGATATGTTTGTCAAAGCAATGGAAATATGGTTAGACAGTCGGCACTTATTTAAAAGTGATGAATCTTTTGACAGTTACGGAGAACAGACTTTGAGCAGATATCCACCCCCAAAGGTATTAAAAGCAGCTCACAATGTGAAAGGGTCATGCATACCTCCAGAACAACTTGAACACCTTGCACACTTATCAACATTAATTGAAAAAGAGGGGCGTTAAAAAGACATGGATCTTCTTCTTATTATTATTATATTACAGTACAAGTAATAATACAAGTAATAATACAATTATTATTGTACCCTGCAGTCACTCATTTTAGGTTCAGGGTGAAATTTGCGGTATTCTTTAAAAGGAGAACCAGTGATAAGGGGTTACATGAGTGCTAACAAAGAGTGTAAAATCCAGGCAGGTGTAGGTATGTCTATAGAACAAAACTTGTCACATTGTGCTGAACCTTGTTCGAGCCCTTCTTCAGCACAGGTTATACTGTATAATAATCTTGGGGTCTGTGTGACATTCACTTACATTTATTATGAAAAGGACATCTGTTAGCAAGTTGAGACTATCTGGATACAGGGGTACAGCAGCACAGGTACCAGGATTTATATGCATAGCATTGGCATATACACAGTTTATCTATAGTAATGTGTTTGAAAACCAAGGGCAGATCTAATAGATTCTCAGCACAATACAACAAGGGACCAACAGTGGTTAAACCCTCTACTGATTTAGGTGATCAATTAATAAATACAGTCCTTTATGATGCGGTCTTGCCCATTCACTCTTGAGTCAAAATATTCACAAAAAAACTGGCAATGGGGAAGCTTACTGCAGCTACTTAAGTACAAGAAACATGTGATTTACAATTTCATTATCTTGCACAGGAGATTTTGGGGAACCTTAAGTATCATGATTTATAATACTGAATTCTAAAAGGGGAACTTCTACTTTGTGTACATAGAGTATTCTGGCAGAGCAACGCAACCTTCCCTTATTATCTCATGGTGCAAGAGTCCCCTGTGACCAGTTACCTTGCAGTGAGTAATTAACAACTGTCTACACAGGTATGACAAGAAGTGTGTTTTTTCCTAAGATGGAAGTCCCCCACTTAAACAGAATGACCTGAATAGGGGGGGGGGGGGGGGGAAGTAAAATCTCCCATCTAAAGGAAATCCTGTGCTGTGTACATTTTAACATGAGTCACTGCTGCTTATGTTACTCTATAGCTGCATGTGTATTCCATACCCTTTGCACTCACCCCATGTTAAGCAGTGCACCACTATCAGTTTAATTATTTAGCCTGTTAACCATTCAGTGTGGAATGCAAACATTGCCAACATTATGTATACGCATCAATACTGATCTTAGCAGGAAATGTATCTGATATGATCCAACATTCAGTTAATTTCATATTTCCATACACAACATAAGTAATGTTATGCAATAACAACACACACATTGTGTTTATTTTAATAGTATGTACAGCCTAATGTTAACATATTCGTTTGCTTTGTGATCAAGTTCCATGACAATACATAACTGGATAATGTTTATCTAAAAACAGATATAAGATACTGTCCACCAATGAGCAAAAAGAATAATTACTGCTCCCTTATAAAATTACATGTATACCACATAGTTAGTCAGTTCTCTTGAAATTATTGCACATATTTTAACAAAACTGCTGTCATTCAGTAAAACTGCTGTCACCGAGTAAAAGCCCCTTAGGTTGAGACGAGCGCAGGGGGCGGGAACAATGAAAAGAACCCTCTCACACCGCTCCATGAGTGGATGTCGCATTTCAGCAGTAGTTGATTGGCCACATTTTACAATATGACTCAGTGGCTGTCCGAGCCATACCATTACGTAGAAAAAGGGAACCATTCTAATTTTGATTGTTTACACATAGAACTAAAAGTAAAACCAGTAAATGTGTACATTGCAGTAAATTATTTTAAAAAGCTGCTTTACACCACGTGTCTAACAAACGCACGCACAGCTTTTTCTGTAAAAACAAACAAGCAAAAAACCCAGTAAGGCTTCATACCACAATCTCCCTTTTTACCACGAGAACAAAGTACAGCTCAAAATGGCTGTTGTGAAACAGCTGTGTGACAGTGTTGTCCAACATAAAGAGTATTTTATTTTTTAAAAGTGAATAATCCACTGTACTGTCAGTCAGAAGAAACAACGAGCAGAACACGGAGAGGTGAGGAACATGAACGACACACCGAAATGGCTGCATCTGGCTGCTGCTGTTATGAAAACGCAAATCCAATCGGGTTCCTAGGCGACCGGATTACGACAGTAATTTCAACCAATAGCATTGTTTAGTTTAGTCAGGTTTAGGGCCTTGCATGCAAATCGCAGGTGTCCAGGAAAAACACAAGGCGAGTTGTGTTTACTTAAAACAGCGTGGTGTCACGGGTTCAGAGGGATAGCATATTAATTTCGTTAACCAGTATCGGTTGGTTTCTTTCACTCAGCAGTGTGTAGCATCCTGGGTGGCACGGTGTAGCAGTGGTAATAATATGCTGAACGTTTATAACAACCACATTAATCAGAACTGAATTACAGTATGTTAAGGGCATTACCCCATGATTTAGATCAATTATTTTCCTCTTGGATTTTATGACAGGTCATAAATACCCACATGTTTACGATACGGACACATGCTTGTCTAAGATGCTACCATTCAGTAATTTAGTACTCTCTGGTGATGCACGTCCAATGTGTTCTATTCCGTATGCTGTGTATGTCGCGGTGAGCTACTTTTTCATAGGCTGCAATTCATAATTTAGCTGTCCTTGGCTGGGTTTACACGGGACACTACTGGTACCTTCTAATATGGATGCTGCTGCCCTCTGTTCTTTGGCACTTTTAATTTAGTACAGCACCATGACAAGGAAATGGATGGGACTGAAATTCGCGGCAGCTTCATGTTTGTCATTGGGTTTGCTCAAGTGAAAACTACTGCATGGTCTAATATTAAAGAACAGAAAAAAGGAACCGTTCACTTTTATTGGTACATCAAAGCATTACTGCCTAGCCATTGTGGGTTGCTTCCTGGTAAAAACAAAACAAACAAAAAAAAACTATTACAACCCCCCCCCCAAAAAAAACTGGCGTATCAGCCTTTTGGAACCCAAGAAGCACATTTAAACAGTGTCTGTAAATCAGAACATCATTACAGTGCATTAGTGCATGTCGGATCACTGTTTGATGTGAAATTATTATTATTATTATTATTATTATTATTATTATTATTATTATTATTATTATTAAGCATTTATTTTATTTTATGTGGAACGACTGACAGTCTGACTTAGAAGTTCAAACTTAACAGGGACAGAATGTGCAGGAATGGCAAAAGGCCCCCATAAACTCTTGCATTCACTTTACATTCACATTCTGGCCATATTACTAAAGGTCATTTCAGACGTTTTTTTTTTTTTTTTAACAGTATTTCAACGTGTCAGCAAAAAGAAATGTATTTAAGAAGGATGCAATGGGGGTCATTGAGAAGCACCGTGAGAGCTAACAAGATGGTGTATGTTTTCTCTAAACTTTGGTCTGTAAACAATGTTAACATTGTTGCTAGGGAAACTTTCTGCGCCATGTCTGTCTAGTATTTAACATGCAGTGTTTTGACACGAACTGCAGTTTGTCAGTCATGGTGCAGTGTGCAGTTCACAGACCCTACACACACATATGGCTGATGGAAACAAGATTATGCTTAGCATTAATTACCAAACACCCTTAGAACTGTAACATCAAAGGATGTATTTGCTACTTTATAAAGGTATACTGTATATACAGGCTGCACATACTGTATACAGTAGTATATGAGTTGCAGTGAAATACAAGAGGGAATTTTATATTACATGGATTTTACACAATATATTGACATATAAAGTTGCATTGCATGGCTAGTGCACGGTTGTAACAATTAAGGACTTCATATTTGCAGGCTTACTGTATATAAACCCTAAATATTACTGTAAATGTCTGGGTGACATTGGCATTTTAAGTTTTGTCTGTATATGGACAGTACTCTGAGTTTGTGTCTTAATGCTTTCTATACAGCTGTAGTCTTTGATTTTATTAGTTCCATTACTCATGCTGTCCAATAAAAAAAATAACTCTTTCACTGCCAGATTGTATAAACCATTGGCCATATCAATCATACAGACCACATGCTTTGACATATGGTCTTATAGTTTTATTATATGATTCCTCCATTACATTTCCATTGCAGGCAGTTACAGTAGAAATACACAGCATTATAAGGAAAGCGGTTGGCAGTTTTAAAAAGGCAATGCTTTATAAATCTGGGAATATTTTTCAGTATTTATCACTTTTAAATACTATGGTAAGTGTAACCATGGTGTTGGCACAAGTATCCAAGCTTATGTTTTCAGAGAACTGTTTTACATGTTATACAGTGCCTTGCGAAAGTATTCGGCCCCCTTGAACTTTGCGACCTTTTGCCACATTTCAGGCTTCAAACATAAAGATATGAAACTGTAATTTTTTGTGAAGAATCAACAACAAGTGGGACACAATCATGAAGTGGAACGAAATTTATTGGATATTTCAAACTTTTTTAACAAATAAAAAACTGAAAAATTGGGCGTGCAAAATTATTCAGCCCCCTTAAGTTAATACTTTGTAGCGCCACCTTTTGCTGCGATTACAGCTGTAAGTCGCTTGGGGTATGTCTCTATCAGTTTTGCACATCGAGAGACTGAAATTTTTGCCCATTCCTCCTTGCAAAACAGCTCGAGCTCAGTGAGGTTGGATGGAGAGCATTTGTGAACAGCAGTTTTCAGTTCTTTCCACAGATTCTCGATTGGATTCAGGTCTGGACTTTGACTTGGCCATTCTAACACCTGGATATGTTTATTTGTGAACCATTCCATTGTAGATTTTGCTTTATGTTTTGGATCATTGTCTTGTTGGAAGACAAATCTCCGTCCCAGTCTCAGGTCTTTTGCAGACTCCATCAGGTTTTCTTCCAGAATGGTCCTGTATTTGGCTCCATCCATCTTCCCATCAATTTTAACCATCTTCCCTGTCCCTGCTGAAGAAAAGCAGACCCAAACCATGATGCTGCCACCACCATGTTTGACAGTGGGGATGGTGTGTTCAGGGTGATGAGCTGTGTTGCTTTTACGCCAAACATAACGTTTTGCATTGTTGCCAAAAAGTTTGATTTTGGTTTCATCTGACCAGAGCACCTTCTTCCACATGTTTGGTGTGTCTCCCAGGTGGCTTGTGGCAAACTGTAAACGACACTTTTTATGGATATCTTTAAGAAATGGCTTTCTTCTTGCCACTCTTCCATAAAGGCCAGATTTGTGCAGTATACGACTGATTGTTGTCCTATGGACAGAGTCTCCCACCTCAGCTGTAGATCTCTGCAGTTCATCCAGAGTGATCATGGGCCTCTTGGCTGCATCTCTGATCAGTCTTCTCCTTGTATGAGCTGAAAGTTTAGAGGGACGGCCAGGTCTTGGTAGATTTGCAGTGGTCTGATACTCCTTCCATTTCAATATTATCGCTTGCACAGTGCTCCTTGGGATGTTTAAAGCTTGGGAAATCTTTTTGTATCCAAATCCGGCTTTAAACTTCTCCACAACAGTATCTCGGACCTGCCTGGTGTGTTCCTTGTTCTTCATGATGCTCTCTGCGCTTTAAACGGACCTCTGAGACTATCGCAGTGCAGGTGCATTTATACGGAGACTTGATTACACACAGGTGGATTCTATTTATCATCATTAGTCATTTAGGTCAACATTGGATCATTCAGAGATCCTCACTGAACTTCTGGAGAGAGTTTGCTGCACTGAAAGTAAAGGGGCTGAATAATTTTGCACGCCCAATTTTTCAGTTTTTTATTTGTTAAAAAAGTTTGAAATATCCAATAAATTTCGTTCCACTTCATGATTGTGTCCCACTTGTTGTTGATTCTTCACAAAAAATTACAGTTTCATATCTTTATGTTTGAAGTCTGAAATGTGGCAAAAGGTTGCAAAGTTCAAGGGGGCCGAATACTTTCGCAAGGCACTGTAGTGAACTAAAGTAAGGTGGGGAATTCCTCCCATGATTATAAGCCTTCTAATAATTTCTCAGGCAATTACAGCATCGCCTGCTGCTCACTTTTCAGACGTTCTAATGACATCACTAACCGGAAAAATTCTGAAATCTCAGACTGCTCTGCCCTTGGCACAGTCATTTAGGTTCAGGTTGTAGTTTCTCAACATCTGTCACAAGCAGTCAGTAGTTGGAACCCAGACCTGAGCCATTTCGTCTGTAAATCCTTGTATCTTGTAAGATATACTGTACAGAGATTATCTTAGTACAAGTATGTTAACAAACTAGTGCTGGGACAGATATTTGAACTTTGAAACAAACATTGCTGGCTCCGTAGCTGCAGCTCCCAGTTCGCTGTATTTGCCAAAAAATAATATATGTATACACTGACTCTTATGTCTAGCAGTGTCAGGATGTGAGTGCTGCAGGGAATGATGTACTGTCCAACATAGGGTTATTTACAAAGGGAATGGTCCAGTTTATTATTATTTACAAAGAAAACAGGCGTTTGTCCCCGCTACCAGCAATGGTATTGGGGGTGCTGGAATTGTAGTTCCAAAATAAAAAGGGATAAACAAAACAAGAATCCAGAGTCCCAACAGCACAGGCACGGCTTGTGGTTGGGACACAGTGCAGGTGCTCCAGTACAGGGGCGGGTTGTGGTGCTGTGCAGTGGTAGTGGTACCCCGGGATTTGTTTGCTGGCACCATGGCTGCAGCTCCCAGTTCACTACTCATCTGCAATAACAAAAACAAAACAAAAGCACAGTGCTTCATGTAAGGGGATGTACTCACATAGCTGCGTCCCCTTTGTACTGCCAAACTCCTTCCTGTGATCAGTGCGGCACCACGGTCTAACCAATTGCCGCATGCAACACAGCTGATCACAATAGAGTCGTTCAGCAGTCTTACAGCTACAGCCTCTTCCCAAGATGGCCGGTTTCATTACCATCGAGTCGGCCCATCCCTGTGAAGGCGTACCACCAACCTTACTTAGCGCCCTCCCTGGTTGGGAGGCAGATGTGCAGCTCAGATTCCTTCTCTCCTGTTCACAAGCAGCAATAATTAATACATTTTTGGTTTGCATAATGTACAGCTTATTGCATAAATAGAAAATAAGTAACTGAAAATGGGATTGTAAAAGTTGCCATTTTAGATTTTCAGATTTTCAGCCATGTTGTCTGTTGCCTGCTTGTATGATTACTGCTTTATTTGCTGGAGGCTACAGCTACTGTACAGCTGAAGGCTACAATCATAATCTTCATTTCCAAGTTCCCAGTAAAACCAGTGCAGTGTTACTCTGCTGCATTTGTACAATATTTTACAGATTCTTTTTTTAACACTGTGTTGTCTAATTGTATGTTTTCTGAATTCCTGTTTTGTGTTTCATTTAGAAAGGTTCTTCTGGCTTGTCCTGGTAGCAGTCTCTTGAAGTGCTTGTTCCCATGCGTCAGTTCTAGTTTATTACTGGCATGGCTCCCACTTGTTTATCTTCACACTTGTCATCCAGACCAAACAGTACCTGATTAGTAGGTAAGTAATCATTTTACCCACCCTGCTTCAACCTCAAAAGTATGTGTCTTGTTTTAGTATTTATTTAGTCAGGCATTTTCTGAAGAATAATTCTTATCAGACCACCATGTAGAAAAAAGGATAATGCAATTAAAAAATGTATGGTGTGTCTTCCTGTTTGTATAATGTGACAGCAAGTTTCAAGGGGGAGGCAGTTTCCATCCCTACAGCCAAAACTGTCTAAGGGGATGTAAACAAGCTGAACAGTCAACAAAACCTTATGGCTGAAGCGCACAGAAGGCTAAACGATGGAAAAATGTAGTAGACAAACACCAAGGAATTATTTTTCCTGTTTGTGATGCATATCCCACAGTGTTGCATATACAGTACAGAATTTTACACCTGGAGAACCACTTTGCAATTTTGAAGAAATTTAGTTTGGACATTTTTTAGCACAAGCTGTTGAGAGTATTTGTTTAAATAGGAGGGCCTGTTTGTATGTAATTGTATCTAGAGAAATGCTAATCCAATTGTGATAAAACATGGTTACACCATTCTTTACCACAAAGTTATTGAATGAATATTTATGTGTGTGTATATATAATGTAGGATGAACTATGTCACATATTTACTGGATGAGATTCATTGTGACATACTGTTTTGTGATAATAATAATAGCTCTAACTTTGTATTTGCAGCAACAAAAGGCTGTATATGTACTAACATCTATAATATTCACTATGTCTTCTGTGGTAGTGGAGCATTAATTTATGAATCCTAATTCTTCTTCTGTCAGTTCAGTATTCTGTTTGCTCTGCTTTTAGGGCATTCTCTTGAAATTGCATTCAAAGGTGTCCATTTGAAAACCCTGAATACATTCAAACACTTAAATTCTTACCCAGTAACACCAGAAATAGAAATACACTTTTCATGGGAAACCTGCATACAGGCAAACTTGTCTGTAATATAAATACCAAAACTGCAGCATACCCAAATTTGGTCTTCATAGTTTGCTGTGTAGCTTGGTTAGGAAAATAAGCACTCCCAGCTGTAGGTATGCAGAATTAACCAACATAATTCCACTGGGACCCATTCATGCCATTCTATATCACAGTGGTAATTATCAAACTTGTCAAGGGGATAGATCCATAAAACAGCCTAGCACAGTGGTACTCAACGCTGGCCCTCAAGATCTATTCCAGTCCTGGTCTTTATTCCAATCAGGTCCTAAATTAGTTAATTGCCTCTTAGCAGCTTAAATTAACTACATTAGAACCTGCTTGGAGTAAAAACCTGGATTGGATCTCGAAGGCCAGAGTTGAGTGCCACTGGCCTAGCGGATGGTGGTCTTGGTGGTTTTAATTTACAGGGTTTTTAATTGACATAAACAAGGCATATTAAAAACACACACAATATCGAATGCCCAAATGCCCATAGGAAACTCAGACCTGACATAATTGCAAAATGGATTGTGGCAGGGCAGAAGCCCTGCTGCTGTAAGTAGTGTGTGGGGGGATGTAAGTTTGACAGGTATGGAGTGAAATCTGTCCCTGCCAGCAATCACAAGTGTGGCCATTCCCAAATTAGGTAATTGGTGTATAAAAGGAGCCAGAAAGCCCCTGTTTGTTGATGGGAGTAGGTGAGTGTTTCATTGTATTGTGTGGGTGAGGGGTGAGGGGTGAGGGGTGAAGGGTGAAGGGTGAAGGTCCCATACCCAGCCTGACATTAATGTTTGTGGTCAATATTGTTTTGTTTAACCTTTTATTTTGGCCATTGTGCCTGTTTATTTGTACCAGTGTTTGTTTGTTGATTTAATTAAACAGTGCTTTGAACTGCATCTTTCCTGAGCCTCATTCCTGATGCTATCCTTTCACACATGGTGTCAGATTGGGATAGCTACCCCTACAGGCTCAGAGTCAGGGAAAGCTGGAGTTCAAAGTGCAGTTGTGCACATTTAATTAAATTAACAAACAAAACACTGGGACAAATAAACAGGCACAAGGGCCAAAGTAAAAGGTTAAACAAAACAAAAGGCTTTCTGGCTTCTTTTATACATGGGGAATGGCCACACCTGTGGTTGCTAGGAGGGACAGATTTAACCCCATCCCTGCCAACCTTACATTCCCACACACATGCTATTTACAGCAGCAGGGTTTCTGCCCTGCCACATGGATGTAAAACTCAGCTGACACATATAGTATAAATCAAGAAGTCTGCACTCAACTTCTAGTTTTGATATTCCTTTAAGTTTTATTTTTTTAAATGAAACATGCTTGTGTAAAATCCACTACACAAGGGCTACTCAACCCTGGTCCTGGAGGTCCTCTGTCCCTCCTGGTTTTTGTTCTAACTATACACTAAATTGATTAATTGGATCAGCTTTTTTTTCTTTTCTTTTATTGTATGCAGAGTCACTAAACTCTCTAGAAGGATCTTTTGGAAATTGTGAGGAGGTATTGGACATTACAATTCATGACATTTTAGTATAGCTAAAATAATACATTGGATAGGTTTTGCTTAAAGATTTGTGAAATGTAGTTGTTTGCATATATTTACAGTAGGTCATCCCCTTTACTTGCACTGAGCTTGGAGAGCTGTCTCTAACAAGCTTTTAGATTATTCTATACCAGATTTTGATGTTTCACTGTTCGTGTTACCACAGCCCACTGTATACAGTAAGTGGGGTGGGGGTTGAATACTATTTGCTTGAGTAATCCCTGCTAATTATGTTTAAAATGCAATTAATAGTTTAAAATAATAATAATAAATAAATGCAGAAAAAGGAATGTTATGAGGATTCAATATTTAGAAGCGGGCATCATTAAAAGTCATTTTAATAGCAAGTCAAAAAAAGTAAACATTTTTGCCATAACAAGAAAAACCTCTTGTTTGCATTAATTTTTTTTAGAGAGGAATGTATCTTAGTCACCTAGTCTGAACGGTGTATAAACAGGAAACTGTGTTTAGTTGGGAGTTGCTAGGAATTCTTTATTTGTGACTGTGGGTCACAGGAGAGTGGAAATGGGAAAGTCAGCCTAAATACCTGGGTGAATAATCACTTCATAATGCTTATCAGTCCTAAATAACATTAAACAAAACAAATAGTTACATTTTAACACTGACTCTGGGCATCTTAAATCCTATTAGCGTGCTGAAAATGTCTTTGTTAAACAAGTTACTATTAATTGAATACGTTATCCACTAAATGTTCTTTTTCAAATCATTTTAGGCTTGATCTCCTGTCTGTGCTATTTAAGTGTTTGGTCTTCTCTTAAGCTCTTTGGGTGGGCAAGTGGACTGCAAAGTTGACGCTTGTTTTCTGTCCTCAAGATGACTTATTTATATTGGAATCTTTGGCAATCTGACATTTTCATTGGCTGTGTGGGACACACTGATTTATAATGACCCTATTAAAAGGTCCCTAGTCTGTGATAAAAGCTTTGAGTGCCCACTGATGTTCCCTGTGGCAAGGGCATGCAAAGCATGAATGACTATTCCATTGACCTCTGTCTGGAAGAGTTCAAATACAATGGTACAGTATATCAGTTTAGGTGGTTGGTTCCATTAACTTCACCCATAAAGAAACATAATAATACTGTACTGTGTATTAGACAGTTGTTCCGACAAGAAGTCTTTACTGAAGTCTTCAAGTGGAGGACCATGCAAGAATTTGTTTCTTCTGGCACCTCATCTATTTTGTGATTAACAGAGGTAGTTCATCCATAACTTTTATCACTCAATCATAGGATATGAGTACTAAAAAATAAATGTACAGTTGTAAAACATTTAACAAGAAGATTTATCGGTTTCTTCTGTCTAATTTTGACTGTTTCTTTTTAAGAAGTCTCTTGTATATTGTTCCATATTAAATTACAGCAAATGCATCTCATAAATTGCAGAAGAGTTGCTTCTCACTCTGTGTTTTATGGATGAGTAGATGTTGTTGTTAGAATGCATTCTATATAATCCAAGGTGTTTTATTTTCACATAGGTTGCCATTATTTCTGGCTCTCCTCCTACATTGTACCAATGTTCGGTCTACTTTTAAAAATAAGATTGTACAAACGCTTGTTTTACAGTACATTTGTTAACTCGGAGGCATGAAGGATTTGTACAAGCCCTAAAATGATCTTAAAAATAAATTAGTTGGAGACCTACTGTATAAAGAGACTTAAATATTGAAGTATCCGGGATACAGAAGCTTAATGGTTTGGTTCATTAGTGGGGCTATTAAATTTCACATGGATACTGTTAAGAAAGCCCTGAATCTTGAAATGTCAGTCTCCTGAATGTCTCCTTCTTAAGCAGTTTCTTTTCACTGCTTCCTGGATGGAAGGGCTGCCCCAGGTCACCAGAGTGTTAGGACTGCTGTGCTGCTGACAGCTCTGCTGAGGGAGCATAAAAGAGGAGCTCTCAGCTTACTGGACATGAAGGATACTTTTCAACCAGGGGGTGGTCACATGTGCGGTGAACTCGGAGTTAAACTGAAAGAAACTCTGCTCCTGCATATGAAAAGGGAAACAGATTGAGGTGCAGTTGCTGTGTTTAGTTCTTTTGAATACACCCCCATGCCTTTCTAATCATTAATTTCTGCACAGGTGTGGTTGATCTTTCACTACAGTAGGTCACGTATTATTTGGGACGCTGGGTGTGGAAAGCACAGTACTACTGTGTAATAACCAGGAAGCAAGCCACACAACTGTTAAACTCTTGTGATACTTTACATTTTGAAAACCCTTGGGAGGAGGAGTCTTTTGAATGTGCTTTGCTCCATTAAATCATCTTCTTTCTCTCGCCGGACTGGGTTAGTTAATGTAGAAAAAAATGTATGTAGCTGGAAATGCAGTTACAGCAGTTCTCATGCCACTGCATTCCTCTGAAAGGCATCTCATTATATAAAAACAGATTGTCAGAGTTGTACTGTGATTAGGATTGTGTCCTACCCTTGTACTGATTTCTCTTTATTTATTTAATGAAATATTTAATTTGAAAAAAACACACTGTAATTAATCATCTTGTTGTCAGATGCTTCCTTTGATAGTGCTAGCAGAAATTTGGATGAAACAAAAAAGAAAACATTCACACATAACAATGAATCATTTACATTTAAAAAGAAATCCAATGTAATACTATTTAAGGCTAGAGTCAGCATGCAGGGTGATATAGTGATTATAATCCAAAGACTACATTACAGATAGGACTAAGCATTATTTGAACAGCTGGTTTATTTGAAGATCTCAGAGTAATGTGTATGGGCTATAATGTTATATTAAAAAAAAAGTAATTTTTAGTGAACTGTTCTAGATTCATTGGTTTGCTGTTTTAAACATGGTAGCTCAGCAGTGAGTAGATAACTGCTGCATTAGTGGTATAATATGTAATGTAGGATAATAGTTCTGTATCTGGAAATGTGTCCAATCCTAAATTAAAAGTTAACAGTGAGGTAGAAGTTAATGCTAATAATAAAGGCTGCTCTTTTCATGAATTAATGGGCCGTACCATATGCAGGTTGAACTCATTCAAATGGAGGATTAATACTCCAAGCTTGTCTAAATTTCATGCAGAATATTGTCCTAAAATAGCATGACCAAGGACAAGAGTACCTAAGTTCTTTGTTGCTGCCAGTTTTGTAATGTTTTATTTTCCTTTCACGAACCATGGTGCAGGTTGCACTTTGGTCTATACTGTAGAACTCTGACCCACACAATCTTGACTGGCTTGCTTTTTCTGATTGGGAGTTACAGCTCATTTCAGTGCGCAGATCGTTCTCAGATGCTATTATTTTAACACAGCAAGGCATTTACAGCCTGCTCCTTTCTCTGCAGTCTGAAGAACTGGCAGTCCATTAAGGCAGCCCTTCAGTTACACCCCAGTTAAAGTTGGACACGCTAAACCTTCTGCAACTCACAAGAGACCTTTAAATTATTAGTTTTTATGAGCAGAAAAGTGGTTTAGATGCTTTTTTTCTGCTGTTATGTTTTTTTGCTAAAGGTACCAGTTTGACCTTGACAAAAAAATGTGGAGTGAGACTTAAGGTTAATGCTAAACTGCTGTAGTACAATATTCCAAAGGTTTTAAAGGAAAGATAGTGAGTTTCAACATGTACCTGTCAGTACAAAATGATTGTTCATTTCCTGTGAACTGGGAATGGAGTAATGACATACAGCTGTTTTGCTGGACCATACCCTTTCGTTTGTCTTTATCCGTTACAGTCCAGTCTTTAATAGCTCTGGCAGATTTTCTGTTCTTAACATTGGCTCAGGTTTTAGCCTGTACACTTTATTTGATTTTTTATTATTATTTGAAATCCCTTATAACATGTCTTCAATTTTGGCAGGGATCCCCTGACTGTCTTATATTTTCACTGCTCTTTTAAAATATACTTTTAATATATATTTTTAATAGTTTTAATATTTTGAGAAATTACTGAATGTTATGTGAAAAAGGTGGCGAGTAGTTCTTCACATGCTAGGCTTCTTACTGTAGCGACCATTCAAATAAACAGCCTGTAACTGATGTGTTATAAAGTTTTCCAGCAGTAATGAGGACCATGATCACAACGATATGGATGTTTTGCTTGTTTTATCTCTATCTCTGTGTTTCTACCCAGCACCAAGATGAGGCTTGAGCCAATATGAAACCTTGTGAGAACCAATCCTTGGAGGCAGATTCATTGTTCTATTATAACTTCTAGGGTAATTGTAGTATATTGAATACATCTTATATTGAGTTCTACTGTTGCCCTGGGGAGTCTTGCTTTTCATCCCTTTCCAGCACTGTTTTTTCAACGAACATTTATCAGACAGACACCATTGGGGATCCAACATAGGTCCCATCCTACAGACCAATTTGACCTAAGGTGGCAGAGGTGCTGTTATTCAGCAAGATTCACACCACACTGTCCATCACAACCCCAATATGAAAGCACAGTAGTTTAAAATACCTCACATATCAGAATAACAGCTTCCATCCAACTGTTTTTTAAATTTTTATTTTGATAATTTTGTGTTCCAGACTTACGTCAACACTATCGGCTGGTTTCACACACCCCGATTAGCAGTGATCTTAGTTTACCATTGAAACCAGCCCTATAGGTTCACTGTCTTACAGGTAATAAGACACTATGCTGCCCATAGGAACCTAGAATATGTGGGGTCAGAAGGATCCTCATTGAGTACAGAGAAAATGTAACTCTGGAAAACAAAAGATCAATGGCAAATCAATAAAGGGCTTGTAAGAATGCTGCTATGCTTATGGGTGGTAAGATTTCAACGTTTTTAGAAGCATTGGTTGTTACAGTACACCTTTAAGGCAGCACAAGTAAAGTGGCTCAAAGTGGTTATACTTTAGCTAATGAAACGGTTTAATAAATCTTAGCTGTCATGTTCATCCAGTTGCTAAGAAGCACATGTTATAGCACACGTATTTTCATTTGAAAGTTGTATTTGGTACCAAGCTAAGTAAAGACATCTCTGTGTGCATTCCACACTGCCTTTCAGGAAGTCTTGCTCTTTTCACCTGTGCGGCAAAATTGTCCAGTCCCTGTTAATGATTGGCATGCTTTGGTACCAAAGAACAGGTACAGCGACCTACTGGAATGCAAACTGAGAGCTTTCTTTAAAGTTGTATGGTACTAGTTTTCACAAAACATCACATTGAGAACTTGGATTGAAATACAAATTAGCAAAAAAAATCCATGTCACACGCCACTACTGTTATACAAGATTTTGTGGCGTGTGAATGCAAATTCAGTTTTTCAGGGTTAGCGTGTTACAGTGTACAGTACATTATTATATAATAATATAATTAATATTATGTAACTTTGCTAAAAAAAAAAAAAAAAAAAAAAAAAACACTCTATATGATATTGTCTGAAGTACCCTGCAGGATAAACAAAGAACGCATGAAAGTTGAACACCTCTTCTGAACACTTTCATGAGCACTCCACCTTTAGTGAAAAACTAAAATAGCAATTCAAAGGCTTAATGTGTTTTATATAATTACTTGTAATTGGAACACAGTAAGGTTTAGCTTCTATTAGAGCAGTGTTGTCTTTATATTATATCTTGGTCAAAAGCTGTGTATTAATGTTTCTATATCGGGTATCAATTTGTGGTTTAACTTCATCATCCCTGTTTCATATAGGTATGTGTGGCAAAGTGCCCCGCCCCTGTGTGCATTTGTGTGTTCTGTGTTGTATGTATGGGTGCGTATGTTAATGTTGGTGTATAGATTGGTACACGGGATATAAACGGGTCTGTGTTTCACGTATATTTAAAAAGTGTAGATTTGTATGTAGGCACGAGGAGGGCACAAATCACTTCACGTGCTGGTTAAATGTAATATGTGAGCACGGGGTTGCACAGAATTAATTCACGTGCTGGGATTCAAGTGAATAATTAATTAGTAATTGAATCCCAGCACAACACTATAAATAGGCACATTTCTAGTCAGTCAGGGTTGGGTGTTCGGAAGAGGAGAACGGGTGAGAGAGAGAGGAGTAAAGTAAAGTGAAGAAAGATCGTAAATATAATAGTTGTTTGTTCTCACCGTGTTTGTTTGTCTCCGTGCACCGTTTGTTAAGTGTCAGTCGTTTTGTCTGTCTGTTTATTTTGGCGTCAAGTGCCGTGTCCTGTTTTGTGTACCGTTTCAAACCTTTTTATTTGTTAATAAACGCTGAGTGCAGCCATTGCACTCAGCTCATCACAACCACTGTCTCTGTATTCCTTCCTGCTTCCGGTCTGACGCCACCCACTCTGGCCGTCTTTGTGACACGTGGTGTCAGAAGTGGGATAGCCGCGCCTCCAAGCGTCAGACCAGGAGGGGTCTGGATTAAAAAAAAAAAAAAAAAAAAAAAAAAAGATTACAAATATTGTTTTGGGGGGAAAAAACAAACAAAAAAAAAAAAAATCAATGGCAGAAGACGCCATCAAACTGCGGGGCTGGTTCCTGGAGAATGCTGGGCTGGAGGCCCAGTCTCTGCCCATAGTCGTCCGGGTCCTGTGGATGATGGACAGTGAGAGATGGGAGGCATATCAGCAGGAACACACCCCAAACACCTTGGAGGAGGGTGTGGAGTTTGTCCTCAACTACCTGGAGGCAACCATAAATGGAACAGCAGCCCAGGTAGCAGGACCACCAGCAGAGGAGTACCTGCTGTCCCCATCTCCACCAGCAGAGGGTGAGTACCTGCTGTCCCCATCTCCACCAGCAGAGGGTGAGTACCTGCTGTCCCCATCTCCACCAGCAGAGGGTGAATGCCTGCTGGTTTTGCCTCCACAGCCCAAATGGGAGGAGCCTGAGCATCCACAGCCCAAATGGGAGGAGCCCAAGCGGAAGGAGCCCGAATGTCCTACGCCTGAGTGGGAGGAGCCCGAACGTCCTACGCCTGAGTGGGAGGAGCCCGAACGTCCTACGCCTGAGTGGGAGGAGCCCGAACGTCCTACGCCTGAGTGGGAGGAGCCCGAACATCCTACGCCTGAGTGGGAGGAGCCCGAACGTCCTACGCCTGAGTGGGAGGAGCCCGAACGTCCTACGCCTGAGTGGGAGGAGCCCGAACGTCCACAGCCCAACAGGGAGGAGTCGGGGCGTCCACAGCCCAACAGGGAGGAGTCGGGGCGTCCACAGCCCAACAGGGAGGAGTCGGGGCGTCCACAGCCCAACAGGGAGGAGTCGGGGCGTCCACAGCCCAACAGGGAGGAGTCGGGGCGTCCACAGCCCAAAAGGGAGGAGTCGGTGCGTCCACAGCCCAAAGGGAGGCAAGTCGGGGCTTCCACAGCCCTGGGACCCAAGCCACCAGCAGAGGGAAAATGCCTGCTGGTTCAGCCCCAAGAGCCAGAAGGGGAGGAGTTACAGGCTCAACCACCTGAAAATTTTTTGGGGGGAGAAGGGCAGGATGCTGGTGTCCCCCAGCAGCCTCTCGCTATGCTGCTGAAGGCAGCACGGCGTGCACATGCCCAGCCGCCACAGCAGAGGGAGCCAGCACCGCCAGGAGCAGAGGAGCTGGAGCTGCCTCTACCTCCACCACCTCCAGGAGCAGAGGAGCAGGAGCTGCCTCTGCCTCCACCACCTCCAGGAGCAGAGGAGCAGGAGCTGCCTCTGCCTCCGCCACCACCACCGCAAGGAGCAGAGGAGCAGGAGCTGCCTCTGCCTCCACCACCTCCAGGAGCAGAGGAGCAAGAGCTGCCTCTGCCTCCGCCACCACCACCGCAAGGAGCAGAGGAGCAGGAGCTGCCTCTGCCTCCGCCACCACCACCGCAAGGAGCAGAGGAGCTGGAGCTGCCTCTGCCTCCACCACCGCCACCGCAAGGAGCAGAGGAGCAGGAGCTGCCTCTGCCTCCACCACCTCCAGGAGCAGAGGAGCAGGAGCTGCCTCTGCCTCCGCCACCACCACCGCAAGGAGCAGAGGAGCAGGAGCTGCCTCTGCCTCCGCCATCACCACCGCAAGGAGCAGAGGAGCTGGAGCTGCCTCTGCCTCCACCACCGCCAGGAGCAGAGGAGCTGGAGCTGCCTCTGCCTCCACCACCGCCAGGAGCAGAGGAGCTGGAGCTGCCTCTGCCTCCACCACCGCCCGGAGCAGAGGAGCAGGAGCTGCCTCTGCTGCCCGTACCTCCGCAGGGAGTACGGTGGCCGGAGCCCCAGAAAGGGGAGCTGCCGGCCACGAAGAAGGGGGAGGAGGTCTGGAGACCACGTTCCCCAGCAGTAGTTTCGCTGCAGGAGTTCTTGTGGCCGGAGCCCCACAGGAGGGAGCTGCCGGCTACGAAGAAGGGGGAGGTCGGGGGACCACCTGCCCCCGCAGCTTTTTCGCTGCAGGACGGGACCAGCATGCTGTCAGCCGTGCCACTACCGGCAGGGGAGCTGACAGCATTGCCAGCCATGGGCCTACTGAAGCCTCCCTTCCCAGCCCGAGACTTTGTCCTGGACTGCTGGATTTTTAAGGGGGGAGGTGGCCGTTGAGGCCATGTGTGCTGCGCACAAGGGGGGGTATATGGGGCAAAGTGCCCCGCCCCTGTGTGCATTTGTGTGTTCTGTGTTGTATGTATGGGTGCGTATGTTAATGTTGGTGTATAGATTGGTACACGGGATATAAACGGGTCTGTGTTTCACGTATATTTAAAAAGTGTAGATTTGTATGTAGGCACGAGGAGGGCACAAATCACTTCACGTGCTGGTTAAATGTAATATGTGAGCACGGGGTTGCACAGAATTAATTCACGTGCTGGGATTCAAGTGAATAATTAATTAGTAATTGAATCCCAGCACAACACTATAAATAGGCACATTTCTAGTCAGTCAGGGTTGGGTGTTCGGAAGAGGAGAACGGGTGAGAGAGAGAGGAGTAAAGTAAAGTGAAGAAAGATCGTAAATATAATAGTTGTTTGTTCTCACCGTGTTTGTTTGTCTCCGTGCACCGTTTGTTAAGTGTCAGTCGTTTTGTCTGTCTGTTTATTTTGGCGTCAAGTGCCGTGTCCTGTTTTGTGTACCGTTTCAAACCTTTTTATTTGTTAATAAACGCTGAGTGCAGCCATTGCACTCAGCTCATCACAACCACTGTCTCTGTATTCCTTCCTGCTTCCGGTCTGACGCCACCCACTCTGGCCGTCTTTGTGACAGTATGCCACACTTATATTTTTACATGTGAATGCTGATCACTTTAGTCAACATTTCCACTGTCCCATGTACATGTAACTGTTCTGAGATGTGTGCCCAGATGAACATTGAAAGTTGAACATTGTGGTTGTCTAGATCACAGTTAAAGCTTAAAAATGTCTACCTCCAGTAAACCTGTGTTTAATGTAGAATTGAAAGGCCAGTTTAAGGTCCCCAACTATGAACTATTTTACTGTTGTGAGCTGTGTGTGGTCACTAAAAGGCTTTGCTAACCATGCTTGATACTGAGACCTGAAAGAACCTGTTTTCAGAGGTAAGGGAGGACATCATTGGAACAGTGTGCTCGTCAAGAATGTTCTTTTTGCTGTTAAAAGCTCAAAACTTCTTCCAAAAACTCAATGACAAACATTTTGACCAGGAGTCTTTTGAGACACAACAGAAGTTAGCTGAGAAACAAATGACGTCTTTGCTATTTTCTGTCCAATTTGTCATTTATTACAAAATCCTGTCAGACTTTTCTGTTATCTTCTGAAGCAGGGCAGTGAAGATGCATAGGCTGGTACTTGCGGTGAGTTGGAACCAGGAAGCAGATTTAGTATATAGAATATTTTTTCTAATGATGCTTTCAAACGCTTCATCTGCATATGGGTTATCTTTAGAAATATGCAACAAGGACAGGCTGCTGCTGTGGTTTCCCACTGATTTCTAGCATTACCGGTATAGGTGACTGAATCTGGTAAAAGTGAGTTGCTACTGTTTAGGCTAATACTTACCTTTCCAAACAATTCTGGCAACTTAGAGAATTATTTAGTGAAATGACTAAACAATCCTGAAACATGGCATGCATAATATAATAACCTGTAAAAGATACTATAGTGACATTTCAAGTTTTAAAATCAAATGTTTTACAGATTACAATATTATTATTATTATTTATTTCTTAGCAGACGCCCTTATCCAGGGCGACTTACAATTGTTACAAGATATCACATTATACATTATTTCACATTATGCAGATATCACATTATTTTACATACAATTACCCATTTATACAGTTTACTGGAGCAATCTAGGTAAAGTACCTTGCTCAAGGGTACAACAGCAGTGTCCCCCACTGGGGATTGAACCCACAACCCTCCGGTCAAGAGTCCAGAGCCCTAACCACTACTCCATACTGCTGCCCCTTTAGCATTTATATTGCTCCCTTTTCATTCTACAGCTCAGCTTTTCATTTGTAATACATTTGCACTTTGAATAGCCTCAGAGGGTACATCACTATCAAAGTAGCCCTTTCCTCCTCTTGATTCTCAACATTCTGTCTTTACTTGACAGGGAGCAAGTGTCCCTTGAGGCACTTCCTAACTGACCACCTAGCCCTGAGATCATTTTGAATAGAAATTCTGCAGTTATGTAAGACACAGGAAGGGGAAGCTGTGCTGTCCATTAAAAATAATAGACTCCTTTCTTTTCTGTGCCTGCAGTCCATAAGTGATAATTTCATCCAGCTGCTTCCATACTTTGGCGAAAAGGGCAGTATAATTTTTCATCCTTTTTTTTTGGCACTAAAGGGTTACTTTTCACATTTCCTGTGTAATTCCCCCTGCTCTTGCTGGGTTGTGATTACTTTCTTGATGTTAAACATTCCCAGGCTCCTATAACCTTCTGGCTTGCCTGCACCGGCCAAGTAAAGTCCCAGGTGAACGTGTGGGCGAGCCGCCTGTTTTTAAGGATACAATCTCTCCTTTTTCCTGTGTACGGCTCTATTCTATTCTTTTCTTTTTTCTTCTGCATTTCCTTGTGTGTTTCTAAAGTGCCATTATTAGGAGACGAGTATATAAAAGAACAACCATTTAGGTATGTGTCTTGAAGCAAAGGAGTTCTAATGGTTGAAGGTCATACATACAATCAAAGGTAACAAAACTGATAAAACAAGGACAGGTGATTGTGTGTTTTATTTTATTTATTTAATTTAGTAAAACAGAAGCATTCCTGAGAGGTATTAAACATGTATCCACAACAACCAGTGCAATGTAGTTTTCACACACATTATTTCAAGGTATACCTAGAGCAGCATGAGGACACTGCTTTTTTTACAGTATTTTTTTTTCTAATAGACAATTGTTTTGTCCTCATAATCACATGTTTTAGATAATCAAGGGTACATGAAATGTGCCTTTATTGCACACGGTTTCATGCGTTTTTTTATGGTTTTGGATAATCAGGAGGCGGCTGTATGAGATTTACTATGTACATTACTGTAGCAACACCTCATATTGCCAAAGCCATTTGAGATACTAGCTGTGTATTTGCACAGTTATTATAAAATGCTGCTGTAGTTGTACTTTTAACACCGTCTCTGAAATACTTTGAAGATACAGCCTTAACCCCTCTCTTCACATATTTGCAATTTTTGTAAAACATACTCTGTGTCCCAGGGGGTATTTTCATTCACAAAAAACACCTAATGTCTAATTGAAATTATAAAAGTACAGTAGCTGCAGAATGATGCACCACGTGGACATGATTTTGGCATGAATTTACAGTGGAAAGCAGGCAGTAAAAAAACGAAAAAAGCATGTGGACTCAAACACAAAGCCAGTGAATATACTTTGATTTGCAAAACAGATAAAGCCTAGCTCTTTGTCTAAACCTGATATGATGCTGGATTCCCTGAAGCCCAGGGCAGTATATTGCAGCTGTGGGGAATGCATAATAGATTGTTATAAAATGTTTGCATTAATAAAATGCATGCATTTACCATTCATTGTCTGTAATACTGACAGGTAATGTGGTTATATGCCCCAAAACTGAATGTGAAAACTATAGTCAATATTTATTTTCTAAATTTCATTTTTTTTCTTTACATTTGTGTTTCTGAATAAGGTACAGAGTATATAATGGGTGGAGGCACTCCTGTATACTGGGGGTGACTGCAGATGCCAAGAATGACAAAATAGAGGCCTCTATTGTATCATAAATCCTGTAAGTCTACTGTAGTATGACCACAACCACAAAACTGTCTGGGAAATAAAGTCCAGTAGCCCTGTGTCAAAGTCCTTTGGGATGGCAGCACAGGCACTGGCATATTTACATTAAGACAATCAATATATCTGTTTAGTGTGACAGGGATTGTTTGGTGCTTTCACATGCCTTTGGCAATAAACTAAGCACAAGTGTATCAATAGTGGCACTCGGTTATTAGCATCAGTATTAAATCAATATTACTGATCCAGTCTGCCCCGCACTTTCGTTGGTCTGGAACAGGTCCAGAATCGCATTTTCAAAGGATGTTTTGGGACGGCCCTCGCTGGGTTTCAGTTTTGTGCCGGGGCATCTCTCTGAATTCCTCTTCCTTTAGTTGTTTGACTCAAGTGCCTGTGCGTCCAACCTTTTTCTAAACACTGGTTAAAAAAATTCAGTGACAGTTTTTGTTGCCATTGCTTACTTACTCCAGTAAACTTGGTAGCAAACTATAGTCTTCCTGGTGAATATTTTTTTAAAGTGTAGCTGGGCCTACAATGCGATTTTAGGAGTCTGTCCTGTCTTATGTAATCTGTCTGCAGCATGTTTAGTTGATATAACAGGCATGCTTTTTTTGGCAAAGTTGTCCTTGCAGTGCCCAAACTGGGGAACTGACATTGCCTGATCCTTTGTCATGTCTAGCCAGACAATGCACCATGTAATACAACTATCTGTAACCTTTCATGTACTGTGTGATTAGTACACAAGTATGAGGACCCTCAGTAATGTGCTTAGCACTGTGGTGTTGTGTTTATATATATATATATATATATATATATATATATATATATATATATATATATATCTGGATTGTGATGTCCAAATCCTTACTACTGTAAATTGCTTTCCATCACTGAATAATGCAAACCTAGTACAGTACAGTCTATAATGGTGAATTTTCTGCAAACCTGGTCTTTGGTTTGGCTTAAGTTTGTTGGTTAAAGTTTATGGATACCAAATGACATGTGATTGCTTTTGTTTGTGTAGACAGGCAGAGTTCATAATTCATTATTAATGTGACAAGGCGTTTTCAACAACAACCATCCCAACCTGGGAAGTGCAGTTCTGCATTCTCGTTCTTCAAGAACTGGGTAACTCAAACAGAGTGCCTGTTAACTGCAAAATAAGCAGAAACAAATGCTGCTCTAGATTTTAAAGGTGTTACAGTATTGTTTGCATTTGACCAGGTCAAGGAACAGAAAAATGTGTGTTATGCTGAGTATATTATACTGCTGTATTTGCACTGTCAAATTGTTGTTGTTGTTGTTAGAAAAATGCGTCAAAAACATCAACAAAGCTTTTGAATTGCCGTATTTAGAAGAGATTTGAATAATTATGCAGAAAGTCTGATTATTTAGTAATTGCATTCAAATTTAAATAAGGTAAGGTACACGTGACCTTAATTTGTCAAAGTGGTCTATACATACTTCGGAGTATGTAAGAAAATTAAGTTTATTAAACACAGATGGAACTTAAAGAAGGATAATGTCCATAGTGACCATAGTAAATGCTTAATCTGTAGGTAATCAAAATAAAGTATTGGAGTATTGCTATAGCCTCACTGTAAACCTGCATTTCCACTCGCCATAGCGGTTCCAGTAGCACCATCTAGTTATTACATATTTCTACATTGTTCCATTCCGCATTTTATATAATACAGCATGTTTTCGTCATATTTTAGTTTTGGCTTTTATTTCTTGTAGTAATAACAGTACACTCACTGAGCTGCCATAAACACAGCAATATGGTGGCTCTGCCAGGAACACTGAGGGCTGAAAAGTGGGGGGAACCCTGTGTTGAGCTGTCCTCACTCTCTTCTCCAATGGAAAATGCTCGCAGTGCAGTTTTGAACTGTAGCTGAATTACTGTTAACTGTGTTATGAGTGAATTACAATTGTAATTAAATGTACTAAAAAGTTCCAGGTCTCATGCATGTCACAGTAGCCTTTTATTACTTCAATTGGAGATAATAATTCAATTGAGAAGTTAAGGACTGCTCTGACATACAGTACGCCAGAGTCATTTGAGCCAGAATGGCTGTAAGAGTAACCATACAACTGAACACTGCTATATCACCATGAAGGACTGTGAAGTAGTGTTGTAGTAGAGAGCTGGACTTTGTAAACGAGTGCCAGAAATAGACAAGCTGCATATGCATAACCTGTACAGCTCTGATACAAACACGTGTTGAAGTCCACAGGATATGACTACATAGGAGCTTGTTATAGAACAGTAACAGGCTTGCTGCACAAGCCTAACTGTAAAATGCAAACACTATAAGAAGGGTGCTTTTCTGTTCAGGCCACTTGCCAATTAGTGGGTTCCAGTAGGTGCGTGATCATGGCTGCCATTTAAGGTGATTTTATAAAGAATCACCACTGATATTAGTGCCGTACTCTAACAAGCACATTGGCCTATGCACTGTGTTGAAGATTTATAATAAAATTAGTCTATATTCATCAAATTCCACTATTTGACTAGTTGGTAATCGCCAACCACAAGGTGTAATGATTTATTAAGTCTTAATACTCTAGATTATTATTATTTTATTATTATTTATTTATTAACAGATGCCCTTATCCACAGCGACTTACAGTTGTTATAAAATATCACAATAAAAGTATCACATTACAGGTAAGAACAGTTATAAAGTACAGTAAAATCAGTAGAAAATAAGATCAAATTCAAATAAAAGCAAAATAAAGAATACATTAAATAATGACATGTTCAAATAAGAGCAATTGCAAAAAACGTGACTATGGATACCCAAGAGTAAAATCAAGTACAAGATACAGGAAATAGTTATAATTACGAGCAGTAGTAGAATATGGCAAAGTATGGAGCAGTTCAGTGCAAGTACAAGATGATGCAAGTACTGGTACAATTCAGTGCCATATAGTCCAGTATAGTCAAGAGTTGTGAGGTTTACAGATGCTGTCTCAACAGGTGAGTCTTGAGGTGTCTAGATCACTTGGGTGACTGTCTTATGAGAACTGTGAGACAGACTGCCCACTGTAAGTACTGTAAGGAAATGTCCTTCATTAAAAAGCTTGGCTATTGTAGATCTCTTTTTCATTGCTTTGGTTGAGTGAGGAGATTTGGCCTATCAGCTGCATAAGCCCTTTGAAATTTATCAAGCAAAATCCTGCTGGGGAATTAACTGCATGACACTGTTAAACACTGAAATAAATACCTGTGAATAAAGACCAGCCATCGTCCTTGGAAATTTGAAAAAAAATGTATTGAGTCAAAGCCGCAGCATTGATGCAACTTGCTTTGTTAACGCTGCACAATACATTGAAGGAGCGAGTGAAACGAATTTGAATCCTTTCAAATTACAATATTTTCTTCTTCATATTGTTTGAAGGCTTCCATTTCAAATGCTTCTGATAATACAGTAATTCATTTAACTGTCACTGGCCTGATTTATAGAGAGACATGGTTCATGGTGGCTGGGCTACAGGGTTCCTGCATTCTCACGTAAGACCCCTGTTCTTGTATTTGTGTGGTCAAAATCCATACTTTTATTATCATAAATCGATAACTCCCCCTGCAAGCAGTTCACATGCAGACACTGTTAAAAGGAACAAAAAGAACAGTTACTGGCGGTGTTTACATGCAAGTTTTAATCGCGCTACTATAGTGGATTCATGACGTGTCACGTGCAAATGACGCATGATTGTGCTCGTTCCAAAAGTGCACGGCAAAAAAAGTGTGTGACTTAAGTGACATTACACTTTGGTAAAGCACGGTAAAGTGTGCAATAATTGGCCTAATTAGTCCTATAGCAACAAACTCCACAGTCGTGCAAAATACTTAACGATAGACTTTCATGAAATAACACGATACCTCCTCCACTTCCCCTATGTAAAAGAACGCTCTTTTCTGGGATACGGTCTTTCTGTCCTCCCTAATACAAATCAGTTAAATATCCATCCATTATTATCAATCCGCTTCTCCTGATGAGGGTTGTGGCTAAATTATATATAAATTGCATATAAAGATGTTGATTTATACCATTATTTATTTATTTCAGTGTATTATGAACGATGCATGAGAACTACTACATCGTTATGACCAGCATTATTATCATAATAATAATACTACGAATAAGGTAGCTTTTTTCCCGCAGGATGTTTCAAGCTTCCACCCCTCCTGACAGCAGCAACACCAGCTCCGCTGGACGGATGAGGAAACTCGTTCCTCCTCCACATTATTGCGGACCTGGGGGTTATGGATGAACTGGATCTACCTCGCCAAGTAATGCCACCATTTTCACCAGTATTACTGGTGCTCTGGCTGAACTTGGTATAAATAAACGCTCCTGCAGGTATGAGATAAATTCAAGAAACTGAAATATCTGTACCTGCAGGAGAGAAAACGCCTGCAGTCCTCCGGTCAAAGCTCGAGGTCCCAATTTCGGTTCTGGGAGGAACTGCACCGGTTAATGGGTGACCGGCCAGTGGCAGTGGCATCGGACCATTTGCTGGAATCCTCATCCTCCCAGACGTCCTGTGAAATACCAGCTCCATCAATACAATATGGTAATTGCGCCAGCCATTTACTTTTCTAAACTAAAATATGCTACCGCGGTAAAGTTAGCTTGATGTTTGATATATGTAACACAATTTTTGTTCCTGGGTAGTAAGTGTTATTTCCTAATTGCTTATGCCTCAAAAGTATAGAAAATGGCTATTATTCCCCACAAACTTTGCTTTTGTGACCAGGACAGTGATATTTTGAAATTTACCTATTTCCAATGAGAAAACGGGCGAATTTGTGTCTTTTCATTCACATAAAGTCAGAAAAAAACAACATATGAATCCAAATTAACATGTATTTATACTAAAGTAATACAAAAATGACTACAAAAGATTTAGAAGTGAGTAGTTTTTTGAGATTTACGATTATACTTTAAATCACTTTCATGAATCAGCCCCCAAATGTAGTCTCCCATCATGTAGTGATAGGGCAGCAGTGTGGAGTAGTGGTTAGGGCTCTGGTCTCTTGACCAGAGGGTTGTGGGTTCAATCCCCAGTGGGGGACACTGCTGCTGTACCCTTGAGCAAGGTACTTTACCTAGATTGCTCCAGTAAAAACCCAACTGTATAAATGGGTAATTGTATGTAAAAAAAATAATGTGGTATCTTGTAACAATTGTAAGTCGCCCTGGATAAGGGCATCTGCTAAGAAATAAATAATAATAATAATAATAATAATAATAATAATAATAATAATAATAATAATAATAATGTTCTCGTTATACTGTCCTTGGTAGCGGCGTTCAAAGTCCAGTATATCCTGGTGGAAGCGCTCGCCTTGCTCCTCCGAGTATGCTCCCATGTTCTCCTTGAATTTATCAAGATGAGCATCAAGAATATGGACTTTGAGGGACATCCTACAGCCCATTGTGCCATAGTTCTTCACCAGTCTCAACCAGCTCCACATAGTTTTCGGCCTTGTGATTGCCCAGGAGGCCCCGAACCACCGCGACAAAGCTGTTCCAAGCCGCTTTCTCCTTACTAGTGAGCTTCTTGGGGAATTCATTGCACTCCAGGATCTTCTTTATCTGTGGTCCGACGAAGACACCGGCTTTGACCTTTGCCTCAGACAGCTTAGGGAAGAAGTCTTGAAGGTACTTGAAGGCTGCCGACTCCTTATCTAGAGCTCTGATAAATTGTTTCATAAGGCCCAATTTGATGTGCAGTGGTGGCATCAGCACCTTCCGGGGGTCCACCAGTGGCTCCCACTTGACGTTGTTCCTCCCCACAGAGAACTCGGTCCGCTGTGGCCAGTCCCGTCTGTGGTAGTGCGCCTTGGTGTCCCTGCTGTCCCAAAGGCAAAGATAGCAGGGAAACTTGGTAAAACCGCCTTGGAGACTGTCACAAAGATGGCTTGAGTGGGTGGCGTCAGACCAGAAGCAGGAAATAAACAGACAGAGAGGTGTGGTTTGGTGGAGCTGAGCGAATGGTTTCGCTCAGCATTTAATAAACAGCACAGAAAATAAAAGGTTTTAAGCACAAAACAGGACACGGCACTTGCGCCAAAATAAATAGACAAACAAAACGTACTAAACACTTAACAAACGGTGCACGGAGAGACAAACAAACACGGTGAGTACAAACACTTATAGATTATTTCACTTTACTTTAACGTTTCTCCTTCTCTTTCTCACCCGTTCTCCACTCTCGAACACCCAACCCCGAGTGAAAGAAATGTGCATCTATATATACTGTTGTGCTGGGATTCAATTACTAATTAATTATTCACTTGAATCCCAGCACGTGAATTAATTCTGTGCAACCCCGTGCTCACATATTACATTTAACCAGCACGTGAAGTGATTTGTGCCCTCCTCGTGCCTAAATACAAATCTACCTTTTTAAATCACACGTGAAACACAGACCCGTTTATATCCCGTGTACCAATCTATACACCAACATTAATACACGCACGCAACATACAACACATAATATGCACACAGGGGCGGGGCACATTGCCACAGAGACCCATCAGGAATGCCACCATTTTGAAGTCTCCTATGACCTCCCAGCCGTACACATCATACTTCAAGGCGTCCAGCAAGGTCTTGATGCTGTTGTAATCCTCTTTGAGGTGCACCGAGTGAGCCAGGGGAAGAGATGGGTACTTGTTACCATTATGGAGCAGCACGGCTTTGAGGCTCCTGGATGAGCTGTCAATGAAGAGGCGCCACTCATTCTGGTTGCAGGCGATTCCGATTGCCTCGAACAGACTGGTCACATTGTGGCAGAAGCAGAGCCCATCTTGACGGGTGAAGAAGCTGGAAAAAGGTTGGTGACGCTTCCTCTGATCTGCGACTTGCACACTTTCATCCAACAAGTTCCACTGCTTGAGCCTAGACGTCAAAAGCTCGGCATTGGACTTGGTGAGACCAAGATCTCTAATCAAGTCGTTGAGGTCTTTTTGGTTGGGGTAGTATGGATTTCTCTCCTCAGCTCCACCTCTGAAATTGTCATCTGGATCTACAACGTCTTCCTCGCTCTCTGACTTGCTGCTCTCTTCTAAAGACGGCTGCTCTCTCTCCGGAGGAGTGGGTACGGGGAGCTCATGGCAGTGTGGCACCAGGGCGATGGATGAAGGAAGGTCCGGATACGTGATAGCAGGTGCATTCTTGCCAGTCCGACGTTTGGAAGGGTCCATGTGACAAAGATCGAATGAGTCTTAGTGTTAGATCTCCCTCTCGACCTGTGAGAGCACGGTATACGAGGAACAGAGTACCCTTAATGAAATGGCACGACAATTTATTCCGTAGGGTAGATGGAAGTCGGTCAGTTCGGAAGGGGGCGGAGCCATGGCACCCGAGCTCAGTGACCCAGACGGTAAGCGGCGTGGCATCCGAGGACTGGAGGAGCGGATGCGCTCATTAACCTCGGGGTCATGGGCGAGGGTATAAATAGGGGGCATGGCTTGAGTGATCTGTTCCTTTGCATATGGTTAAATTATATGACCAAGAAGGAGCCCGTTTGTGAAATCGACCGTGAGTGTTTCGTGTCTGTGTCCTAACACTGTGTGTCTTGTGTGTTGTTGTCTCACTAAAGATTACTGAGCACGATCCGGAGCTGCAGCCGCAGGCCAGCGACAAACCCGGACTTCACCACTCACCTTTTCACTACTGGAACTGTCTTTTGTTTTGCACCTTTTAGCACTTGAATCACGCACTGTCTTTGTGTTTGTGTTTAGTGTGGGTGTCGGAACGGGACTTTGGGGTTGCGGGTCAAACCCGTAGGATTATAACGAGAAGTGATATACGCCGCTGTATCACTTCCAGCACTATTATTATTTACAGGTTTTGCCTTGAGGCTCTGGACATTTATTAATTTAAATAAACACCCTTGCACCTGTACCAACGTTTTGTCTGTGTGATTATTCTGCACTGCACTCACCTGCACGTCATTACCACTTTCGACAGTCCACCATGCAGAAGTAGCAGTTGCTTGAGTGGTCAGTGGGTTCCCGCCAAATTCTTGGGATAGCGAACTTCATGGCTCTCTTTTCCCCTCTGTACCATCCTACAAAAATACATTTATTTCACCCATGACTAATGTGTAAGAGATTCTCGCAACATTTTTCATATATGATATATTTTTTCAATAACATTGAAAATTGTAAAACATTTTTAAATTAAAAACTTTTACAATTTTAAAAATTTTAACACATTTTATAGCATAAAATTCCAAGCAACAATTGTCCATCTTACGTTCCAGAGTTTTTTTGCAGTGCTCGCAGGTGAAATGAGGTGCCCAGGGTTTGTCTTGATCCCCGACAGGCATAACGAAATATGCCTTGTAGGCCTCACACATCTTAGCAGATGCTTCCACTGAATACTTTTTTGCTCTTGTCTTGATAAATTGGCCGCAGACATAGCAAAATGCGTCTGCTGGATGCTTGCAGCCTCTTGATGCCATCTCAGAAAAATGCAGATATGTATCCACTTAGGCAGCTGGAACTAAACTGAACTGGTGGGCTTAAGGCCCCTGTATTTATACTACTATTTATATTACTGGAAAGTTCTAGAAAGTTCTAGAAGTTACTCCAAGTTTACTCAGCACTGAATCTATCTGGAATGTTCTGGAAAATAGGTAAATTTCAAAATATCACTGTCCTGGTCACAAAAGCAAAGTTTGTGGGGAATAATAGCCATTTTCTATACTTTTGAGGCATAAGTAATTAGGAAATAACATTTACTACCCAGGAACAAAAAAAAAAAAAATTGTTACACGGTGTATTCGTTTGATATTCGACTCAAGCTAACCCGACATGAATGAAAATGGCTGTATCTCGCCAACCACAGAAGCTAGAGTGCTCAAACCAGCTTTAATTTAAAGGAGACCAATTGTGAATTGTTTCACAGTCTCTGTTTTACATGTGAATCCTAAGAATAATTTGTGAAAAAACAAATGGTTGGGGATATGATATCAAGTCATTTTACGCATGTCAGGCTAAGTGTGTGCGCATATGCGATATGTTTTGTTTTTCACATATTATTTTTAGGATTCACATGTAAAACAAAAGCTGTGAAGCAATTCACAACTGGTCTTCTTTAAATTAAAGTTGGTTTGAACGCTGTAGCTGGTAATCAGACGATGCGCCTGGAGTACAGAAGGATGTACCGTCTGATTGCACGCACTGCTGCCAGGCAGGATAGGCACCTTTTGGAAAGGCTGGACCACACTGATCAACAGCACCAAGAGGTGGTTGCGTTGCACGCCAAATTTCTGCACACAATAACAAGAGAACTGCAGGTGCCTACCCCAGCTCCCGCTGAGGTGGGCACCCGTTCTGCTGTGCGCAGTCCTGCCGAATCAGCGGTCTGAGAAGTTTGTACAGAGCAATACCCACTCGCTTCTGCAGCGCACAGGTGTACAGTCATGTATTGGTGACGGCTCCATGTCCACCCGTACAAGTTCCACCAGTTAGTCAAACGTAGCTCGGATAACGCAAAATGTTTCAATCCATTGTTCGTCAGAGAAAGACTTGTGAAGCACAACCTCCTCCCACCAAACAGGGACGATGATGCGCACGCATTCGTCTTTCCTGCCGACACAGAAATAGAGGTCTGTACATATGAACGAAGTGGATGAGGGTGTCTGCTGGAAAGAAAGCTCTAGATAAGAAAGCAATAGATGCACGACTCCTTTCCTGCAAACCCATTGCATGGGACTGAAGGAGTTCTTCCCATACAAGACTTAATCTAGCCAGTGTTTGCCTGCGTCTTCTCCATCCATCCATTTTTGTCGTAACTACGTTGTAAGTAGGCCTATGATTTTATATACCCTTATAACTAATTAGCAAATACACACAAATTATGTATTTTTTTATATTAACAGCGTTTGTGTAAGTTTCCACATTTTCTGAATAATTAATTTTAATATTTCAACAAAGTACCTGTGTTTGAAACCAACACATCATGAGTTGTTGTTAATATATTTGTTCCACATTAACGCATATTTGTGATTATTGAACGCATATTACTTTTGTTTAGCACATTAACAGTTACGCAGTTGGCTAAGATTGATATATATGGGTGTGTGAAAGGACATCAGAAGCCTAAGAAGCATAAGAAAAGCAGTAATGGGAATTGGTGAGTGCTGTCGGTTTTTGTACACGTGCTACTTATACCAATTTATAGAACAACTAATTCTAAACAATAATAGTAATAACTATTATTATTTTCTTCTTGGCAGCATGAACCGTTTTAACTGCAAGCCTTTTGCATTCTAGACAGATGGGTGGTAATCTTCTCTTCATCTCTGCCTAGCGCGTAAAGCCTCATGTAAACCCCTATGCATTATTTGAACGATATCTTTTACCGTGCAGCATCTCTTTTCAGCACGTTTGGTGATATTTAAATAAACCCTCCCATTATTTTATTATTAATGAGGTTGTTTGCATTTGGACGACTAAATTGCATTGACCAAAAAAGCGCGAGAGATCTGTTGTCACGCTTTTCAGTTTTTGCTTGTGTAGCAGGGCGGTAGTAAGCCCTGCTTATTGATATGTGTTTGTTTGTTTTATTTTCAGAACGAGGGTTCCCCCTCCGCCCCTGTGTTATTTTGTGTTTGTTTATTTTGATGATTTATTATATTTAAATGTATGACGGCGAGCGCCGTATGTTTTGTTATTGTTTGTATTTTGACAGCGTAGCCGATTTGTTTTGTAGCGTGGATAGTCCCATCCACAGAAGTAATAATAAAACTCGTGCAGAAGGTGGCCATCTCCCGAATTAATTAAGTGATTTAATTTGTTGCTAATCGGGAGATGGTCACCTGTTATAAAAAGCCTGCAGCTCTCCAGCTCGGTGTGGGTGTTAGTGAGGAGCGAGAGTGGAGAGAAACGAAACGAAACGAAACGAAACGAAACGTGATTTAAAAAGATTCCAGGAACAGTGACAGCAACTGCCCAGCCTGACCTGGGATCGTATTATTTATTTTGTGTTTGTGATTGGTTTTGTATACCCTTTTATTTTGCTCTGTGAGAGCAGTTTCTTTTTGTTTAAATATTTTATTTATTTGTGAATTAAAACGGCGCAAGCCTTTTTGAACTGCAGTACCTGGTGTCAGTATTTCTTCCTGCTTCTGCCGTGACGTCACCGCTCGTCCACCCTGTCACAGCTTGTAAACTGCCCCACTGTCACTGATAACCCCTGTAAAGTGCCACACCCAGCCCATTCAGACAGTTGCCATGCTGAGGCGCTAGGGAGGCTGCACTTTGGTTGATCCCTGGAGCCTGGCAGAGGAAAAGCACTGAGGCTCATGCAGCTATAGATAAACAACTTCAGAATACTGTAATCTGCCTAGTTTTTAACCTGTAGTACTTTGTATTTAATCACATCCTGATGTAACTATCACTATTTAATCATATCCTGATGTAACTATCACTATTACCTGCTGTATTATTGAATTGTGGTTTGTCAAACTTGTACTTTACTTGAACAAAAGTTATTGTATTTCTTGCTCTTATTGTATTACTTGTATTGTAACGCTTGAAATGTTTTTGCTTACGATTGTAAGTCGCCCTGGATAAGGGCGTCTGCTAAGAAATAAATAATAATAATAATAACTACATTATAAGAACACAAAATAATATGAAAATGATTTAAAATAATATAAATGTCCGTAGCCTGCGTCCACTCCACAGCCACAGGTTGTTTTCTAGTTCACTTCACACCCCAATTGAAAGGGTTTGCGGTGGAATATGATATCTCACCTCCCTGATTGTCCACATCGAGCTGGATTGATGCAGTATGCAGACTGTCTAAGTTAATGCAGTTAGACTGTGTACAGTAAATTCTCTGGTTTACAGTAGCACCAATACTATTTTGTGCTACCAGTAGTACACAAAGCAAATACAATACCTAGGGCTATTTATTTTTGCATTACAGGAGTTGCGGTATCTACTTGTATTGTAATATTTTGGTTATAAAGCTATGGTAAGTTGGGGAGCTCCAGTGAATTTATCATGCCAAGGAAATTAATCCTAGTTAATTAATGCAGAGAAAGTAACATTTATTTAGATTTTCTAAAATTAGATCTCCAAGATTCCAGATAAAGGGTAATATTGTTTTGTGTTGAGCAATGAGAATAAATTAGCCTACCTAATACCTTATTTCTCTAAATACAGCACTGTTCTTGCTGAATCCCTGTTCCATTTGTGCTGTCATTCTGCCTGTGCACGAGGCAAACAACATTGTCAGCTCTTACAATAAAAACAGAGATTGATCCTGTTCCCGCTGTTATTTTAAAGACAGAAGATGTATAACCACTTGATCGCTCCTCTGTTATAAATAGAGGCCTGTTTAACGTTCTCAAGTTCTCATGGTGAAGGAAGAGCCGTGAACCAATTAATTTGTCACGACGAGTCTCTTAAAAAGGTCTCCGCTATTTGTGAATCAAACAAACAATAAGTATAGATTTCCTTCTGCTGCTTGCTCCTTTATGCTTGATATAAATCCAGACTTTGAGTTAGCTGGGTCTGCTTGAATCCAATCTGTAAAAGGAAACAATCCAACAATAGGATGTATCTGCTACCCTGGTGCTCAGTTGATTTTAGACCCATAACAGAAGGGGAAAATACCAGGAAATTAGGTACTGTAACTTTAAGATTGCCAAGTACCTCATTAGAAATACTTTGGTAAGTTCAGTGGGGTTAGCATTCCTAATGAGATTAGTACTGATTACATTATTTATGAAGCTGTAACTTATTCATGTCCTGTGCATGCTATCGGTCGCATCTGAAAGTGTTTGGCTGACTAGAGATGGTAATTATGAAGTTAAAGGGGTAAACTGTTACCTTTAAAACATCTGGCCGGTGTTTGCTGGCTATCAAATCTGCTATATTAGCTGATTTTAATGCACTTCTGTTTACATGCTTCATATACAATGTCCAGCAGGACTGCATAGTAGATCACAAACCTGCTGGCCCTGACTGGCAGAGCTGCATATTCGATCTCCCAGGATACGGTAGAAAAGAGCCCCTGGTGACTGGATTGGAGCACATTCACTGTTCAGTGCATACGAGCCATGTCAGTACAATATAAGGCAGCTGAAATGAAATTTGCTTAGTATTAGAAGAAGAAAGTTTACAAACGAGAGGAGGCCATTCAGCCCATCTTGCTCGTTTGGTTGTTAGTAACTTATTGTTCCCAGAATCTCATCAAGCAGCTTCTTGAAGGATCCCAGGGTGTCAGCTTCAACAACATTACTTGGGAGTTGGTTCCAGACCCTCACAATTCTCTGTGTAAAAAAGTGCCTCCCATTTTCTGTTCTGAATGCCCCTTTATCTAATCTCCATTTGTGACCCCTGGTCCTTTTTTCTTTTTTCAAGTCAAAGAAGTCCCCCGGGTTGACATTGTCTATACCTTATAGGATTTTGAATGTTTGAATCAGATCGCCGCGTAGTCTTCTTTGTTCAAGACTGAATAGATTCAATTCTTTTAGCCTGTCTGCATATGACATGCCTTTTAAACCTGGGATAATTCTTGTTGCTCTTCTTTGTACTCTTTCTAGAGCAGCAATATCCTTTTTGTAACGAGGTGACCAGAACTGAACACAATATTCTAGATGAGGTCTTACTAATGCATTGTAAAGTTTTAACATTACTTCCCTTGATTTAAATTCAACACTTTTCACAATATAGCCGAGCATCTTGTTGGCCTTTTATATAGCTTCCCCACATTGTCTAGATGAAAACATTTCTGAGTCAACATAAACTCCTAGGTCTTTTTCATAGTTCCCTTCTTCAATTTCACTATCTCCCATATGATATTTATAATGCACATTTTTATTGCCCGCATGCAATACTTTTTAGCTGCTTCTGCTTGGTCCCCCAGCTGTATTGCTGGAGAGTAGAGGTACTGTATGCACCTGGTCCACTAGAGTATATCTAAAATCAGTAGGGCTGCAATGAAGGATACATTTTGCCCTTCGAAGGTTCGGAACACATTACTGAAGGAAGGTTCAAACCTTCAATGGTACTGTGACGAAGTGCCCGCCCCTGTGTGTATTTTGTGTGTTATGTGTTGTATCTTGCGTGCGTGTGTTAATGTTGGTGTATAGAGATTGGTACACGGGATACAAACGGGTCTGTGTTTCACGTGCGAGTTAAAATTGTATAATTATATTTAGGCACGGGATTGCACTTCACGTGCATTTAAAGTATGTAATAATATGTGAGCACGGGGTTGCACAGAATTAATTCACGTGCTGGGATTCAAGTGAATAATTAATTAGTAATTGAATCCCAGCACAACAGTATATATAGATGCACATTTCTTTCACTTGGGGTTGGGTGTTCGGTGAGTGGAGAACGGGAGAGAGAGAAGGAGAAAATAAAACAAAGTAAGAACGTAAATTAGAAGTGTTTTCACTCACCGTGTTTGTTCGTCTGTCTGTTTAAGTGTAGTACGTTTTGTTTGTCTTTTTGTTTTGGCTCGAGTGCCGTGTCCTGTGTTTTTGTTTCAAACCTTTTATTTTCTGTTCTGTTTATTAAATGCTGAGCTCCACCAAACCACAAGTCTCTGTCTGTTTATTTCCTGCTTCTGGTCTGACGCCACCCACCCTGGCCATCTTTGTGACAGGTACTCATTTGCAAAACACCGTGTAACAATTTTTTTTTTTTTTTTGTTCCTGGGTAGTAAGTGTTATTTCCTAATTGCTTATGCCTCAAAAGTATAGAAAATGTCTATTATTTCCCACAAACTTTGCTTTTGTGACCAGGACAGTGATATTTTGAAATGTACCTATTTCCAATGAGAAAACGGGTGAATTTGTGTCTTTTCGTTCACATAAAATTAGAAAAAAACATATGAATCCAAATTAACATGTATTTATACTAAAGTAATATAAAAATGACTACAAAAGATTTAGAAGCGAGTAGTTTTTCGAGATTTACGATTATACTGTAAATCACTTTCCAAATCAGCCCCCAGATGTAGTCTCCCATCACTGTCCTTCACTGACAGCTCATCCAGGAGCCTCAAAGCCGTGCTGCTCCATAATGGTAACAAGTACCCGTCTCTTCCCCTGGCTCACTCGGTGCACCTCAAAGAGGATTACAACAGCATCAAGACCTTGCTGGATGCCTTGAAGCATGATGAGTACGGCTGGGACCCCCGGAAGGTGCTGATGCCACCACTGCACATCAAATTGGGCCTTATGAAACAATTTGTCAGAGCTCTAGATAAGGAGTCGGCAGCCTTCAAGTACCTTCAAGACTTCTTCCCTAAGCTGTCTGAGGCAAAGGTCAAAGCCGGTGTCTTCGTCGGACCACAGATAAAGAAGATCCTGGAGTGCAATGAATTCCCCAAGAAGCTCACTAGGAAGGAGAAAGCGGCTTGGAACAGCTTTGTCGCAGTGGTTCGGGGCTTCCTGGGCAATCACAAGGCCGAAAACTATGTGGAGCTGGTTGAGACTCTGGTGAAGAACTACGGCACAATGGACTGTAGGATGTCCCTATCCTTGATGCTCATCTTGATAAATTCAAGGAGAACATGGGAGCGTACTCGGAGGAGCAAGGCGAGCGCTTCCACCAGGATATACTGGACTTTGAACGCCGCTACCAAGGACAGTATAACGAGAACATGATGGGAGACTACATTTGGGGGCTGATTCGTGAAAGTGATTTACTGTATAATCATTAAATCTCAAAAAACTACTCACTTCTAAATCTTTTGTAGTCATTTTTGTATTACTTTAGTATAACTACATGTTAATTTGGATTCATATGTTGTTTTTTTCTGACTTTATGTGAACGAAAAGACACAAATTCGCCCGTTTTCTCATTGGAAATAGGTAAATTTCTAAATATCACTGTCCTGGTCACAAAAGCAAAGTTTGTGGGGAATAATAGCCATTTTCTATACTTTTGAGGCATAAGCAATTAGGAAATAACACTTACTACCCAGGAACAAAAATTGTGTTACATAGTGTAATTTATTGGTGACATCACCATAACTACTTGTTTATGTTTGATTGAAAATCCATTTTTTTTTTTTACAGGTAATCCATATAAATGGAATAAAACATTCACATGTAGTTTAAAAATATGATATATAGAACAGTAATCATGTTTTTATAATTTAAATAAAAATAAAAATACATGTTGTTAATTTACACTTAATTGAGCTTGCTTGTGATCTATACAGTAAGCTTGCATTGCACCAACTGCAGCGGACAAAGCTTTATTTATCACATTTTACTACTACTAAAAATAGTAATAATACTGTAATGGACCTTGTTGATTGCTCCATTAGAACTGTGATTAGACACACCTGTTTAATTATTATTTATTTCTTAACAGATGCCCTTATCTAGGACGACTTACAATTGTTACAAGATATCACATTATTTTTTACATACAATTACCCATTTATACAGTTGTGTTTTTTTTTAGTTTTTTTTAACTGGAGCAATATAGGTAAAGTACCTTGCTCAAGGGTACAGCAGCAGTGTCCCCCACCTGGAATTGAACCCACAACCCTCTGGTCAAGAGTCCGGAGCCCTAACCACTACTCCACACTGCTGCTAATTAGCGCAATGCAGTTTGTCGGCAGGTGCTGGCGATTGCAATTTGACTGCCTAAAAAGAGAACCGGCGCTTAACACGACGTGCCTGGACTTTGACTCTGAAATCAGCAAAGTGTTCTTTTAAACTGTTATACTATTGTATTGTATTTTCTACCTTGTAATCTGTGTGTTTTAGTGTTTTATCGGTCTTAAGCACACTTAAACTCTAAATTGATTGATTGAAGTCGTGTGTGGATCTGTAAGGGACAGACACACTCCTCTTTGGTGAGGGTTTATTTCTGTGTGTTTGAGTTTGCTGTGATGTATATTGTTTATCTTGTTTGCTACTAGCAGTTAGTTGATTTGAGAACTTGTGGTTCATTGAGCCACTTTGTTGTGGTTTGTGTATTGTTACTTATTATGATTGTATTGAGTTCACTAATGATTTATTGTTTATTGAGTTATTTTCCTACCCTGCACAGGTTTGTAGTGGGTGTGTCTGCCCCTTCTCTTACCCATTGCACAGATAATTATTAACTTAAATTAATTAGTGTATTCTATTGGTATGGTTCTAATTAATTGTGTATTAATAAACCATTTGCCCTGAGTTGTGTTCCTGGTGTCTTTGTGACGTGACTTCACATGCTCTCCTCCTTTATACTAAAAATATATCAATAACTACCGGACTCCCCAGTTAAACAAAGGTGGTGGCAGCGGCACACTATTGTATAATTAATCCATGCCATGAACAAGAGGGTTCATTACAATACTAATAATAATATGAATTTACGCTTGTCAAGTGACCCCAGAGATTGATTATGCCTCCATGATACGAGTCGCTTGCACTGTTTGCATTAAACTTTTTTTTTTTTGGTTGTCTGGACATTTAACAAAAAAAAAACCCAACAACAGAGGGGTTTCGAGACATTTCTTTCAATACAGCTTACACTATACAACGCTTTGCTGTCAAGATGGCGAATGAAGAAATTAAAGGTTTGGCTCTGGATAACATGAGCTGGAGCTGGGAGGGGCGGACGGTGCTTGGTTTTCTAAATTAAAATGATTTGGTTTAGTGTATATTTTGAGTATTTCAAACATATTCTACCATAGCACTTCTCTTACACTGTCTTGTACACTAGGTATTAAGTACATATTTTACTGACGAACTAGAGGTACGAGGCCACTGCTTTGGATACTATACCCTACTCCAGTTGTACATAATGTATAACGATGTGGTAGCGGATTTTATTAACAACTTTTGTTTACGTAATATGTACAAATCAAAAGATCGAATTTTGCATCTGAGTGACATGTAATGTGTGATTTATAGTATTCAAACATTGTCAAACAGTTTCTGTTAATAGGAAGGAAAAAAAAACATACAGTGCGTGAACCCGTCTGTCGAATCTTCAAAGGTTTAAAACAGTCTTCGAGTCCCTGGCTAGCGAATGAACCTTCGAACACAGCCCTAAAAATCAGCATGCAGTTCAGCCCAGTAGCCCATTATATTTCTAAGCATATATTATTATTATTATTTGTTTATTTAGCAGACGCCTTTATCCAAGGTGACTTACAGAGACTAGGGTGTGTGAACTATGCATCAGCTGCAGAGTCACTTACAACTGCATCTCACCTGAAAGAGGAGCACAAGGAGGTTAAGTGACTTGCTCAGGGTCACACAATGAGTCACTGGCTGAGGTAGGATTTGAAGCGGGGACCTCTTGGTTACAAGCCTGTTTCTTTAACCACTTGTCCACACAGCCTCCTATGCTGTTTAATTGAATAATAACAAATAAAACCATGCATTATTCAATTATCAGTATTTGATTAATTGAAGAAACCCTTAATTGAAAAACCCTTAAACTTACCTATCAGGAGTGTGAAGGAAAATCCAGATTTATTGTATAACAGTGAAAGGCAATGCATTTCATCTTGTAATTGTTTTCTTACTTTGGCAAATTAAAAGCAATGCTATATACAGACATTGTACAGTATAAGCTTTTTGGGAACAGGCATGAACTAATAATGTTCTGGCATACTTAAAAATAAAAGCTAATGGCAACTTAATAACTGCTATGGCATGTTCAATTTCAGAACTTTCAGATACCAAAATATCACAGAAGAATTTGCATATAATAATAATAATAATAATAATATATCATTAAACTAAATGCTGGTATTTTAGCTCCGTCTGATCAGAATTGCTGAAGCTATGGTTCTGTAGGAAACCTGTACATATTATAATATGTACGTGTATAATAGGTTTATAATAAATATATATGTAGTCAAATGTTTAGCAAATACAAGTACGCAGCACTTTCTTATGGAATGTTGTTTTTTAATTATTATTTGTGTAATGCTGTCTGGGGTTGTTGGTTTGTTTTTCTTTGTTTGTTTGTTTGTTTTTTTTGGCCAAATGAGGCAGGCTACAAATTTTGTGGAAACCCACTTAAGAAAGCCGTACGATATCAGTAATTCGCGCAAGGCCAAATTGGAACTCCGACACAAACATTTAAAGATACCCTCCCTATGTTTATATTAATTAGGTTATTTGCATTTGGAACGAGAATTTCTCTGGCTAAAAGAAAACTGCATGGAAACACACAAAACCTGAAAGTACTACCAAAATACAGTAAGAAAAAGGTGAGACTTGTTTTTCTTTTTCCATGGAAATTGCCCTAGTGAATTAATTGCCTCAGCCCATAGAGACTAAACACTAGGCCGTATCTTTGGGAAAACAGCAGACTTGATAGGCAGTCAGGTGGATAAATAGCAATGGTAATCAGGCCCTTTGTAAAGCTGTAGTGTGGGCCAGAACAAGAGCTGCATAATATTACCTTCATAATGGATTTTGGAAGTTTCTAACTTGTACTATAATGACTGCCCGCAATACAGCAGGCCTCAAAGCAGTCTAGCACCATTGTTATCACAAACCTCTTAATTTTAAGTAAGTGTTTTGCTTTGTTACATGTATTGCATTTATTGCTGAGCATGATTTTGCAATATGCATTAAATGAGAACCTTAAACTACATAATGTTAATACCAAGTTTTATGACAATGGGACAAGCGATTCTCTATATACTGTATGTGCTAATATGGAAGTGTGACATGAACACAGTATAAATCATTTTATTTATGGGTCTAATAAAGCAGATATTGACTCGAGTTTTCACATTATCCACTACAGTCACACAGTCAATATTTGTTGCAAAAGTACATTTTCAAAACCATGTTGTACAGCATTTTTCTTTTTGTTCAAGCTTGGGGCTTTTGGTTTCTTTCGCTTCCTTGTCGGTTGTGACGGGAATAAAAGCTGTTTGCTATTACCAGTCTTACATTTTCTACTAAATGGAGCACTTTTGTTTTGCTATGAATGACAACATGCCCCCCCGGATTCTCTGAATTGAAGGATCTGTGAGGATGATTTGTACAACGTCTGAATGATGCAATAAAAAGAGCTACAGATTTACAAGCACAGTGGGCTGGCTGGTGGCTAACCGCAGTCCTTTGCAGTATGAGATCCTGGCCCCCCTCCTTCATAATGTGGCTGGAACTGTAAAATAGGACCTCTGACACAGGATGGTCTCTTATCTAAAGTGAGGGAGGATCCTACGTGGCTTCTTGTGGACACCACAGAATTAACTCACTTGACCACAGTATTTAATATCCTATTGCATCATTGGCCTGTCTTGTCACAGACCGGACAGGCCTGGTTGTAGTACTGTACTGTATTGCCCACAGGCATTTGAAAAGCAGGGCATTTTGTAATCTGCTGAACTGTTTTGACATAGTCTGGTGTCAGCACTTGACAAATCGACCTGTTACTGTATTGCAACCTATTTTTGTTCCTAGACAGGTTTAAACACACATATTTTGCCTATACAGGAGGACAAGTCACAAAGCAGTGCTTATTTTAAAAGCTCTTAAAAATTATCTTTACCATTGGATGTTGTGTTATCTTTTTAAGTTGTAGTGTACTCAGCGCTCCAGATAAGATTGTGGGTGATTGAGTAATTTACTCTGCAGTTTTGACACTATGAGTAAAATGTATTTTGGGTGAGTAAAGTGCAACATTACGTTGAAATCATGAGTACTTTCAATAAATACTGTACATATTTTAATGCTAACTTATGTGGTATGCATTAACTACAGCCTTACATTTTAACTGTAATGTTACTTTGAACTACTGTACAAATACTTGATCTTACAATAAAAAACTTACCTACCCTTATTTTTCACCTGAAAAAAATATAACCATGTTTTTTTGCAGCTATTTAGTCCTGCCTTAATAATATTAATAATATTATAGTCCGGGAAGCTGCTACTCTCGATGTAGCTAACTACTACTTTTTTTTTTTTTTTTTAAATCTCTACCGATACTGAGAATAAAGAAATGATAACATTGTATTCCTATTGATCGTCTTGCTATAGCAATATAAAGCACCCCGACCCTCTTCAAACATAGAATATTGTATTTATTATATAGATTTACCTTCCAATTCAGTTGACAGATAGGCAAATGGGTAGATTAGGTTGAGGGGGACTAAGACAGCGCTGAGGAATCCTAAGGATCAAGACTCCAGTCGCTTATTCAACAGCCACAAACACGAATTACATGTTTCTGGCAATTCCCAGGCAAGCATCAGTTAGATGAAGTTTGATAACATGCAAACTTAAGCCGTGCAGCAACATTGCTCTGCATATTCTTTGCGCATTGAATTTCAATATCATGCGTAATTCCTATTTTTTCAATGCGTGAAACACCCAGTACGCAGCTTATCTGGAGCGCTGACTGTACTATACGTACTATACATGTTGTCAAGCCCTGGGTGGGCCATGCTCTTTGCTTTTGTAATGGTCCTAGTTCCCTGCACATGTAAAGTATGAAGCTGCTTTTTCATGTTCACCTGATTTAAGGGCCTGTAACACTGACAACCCCAGGCCTGTGGCATTAAAGCACTGCAGTAATTGGAACTGTTAGAATAACATAAGAAAGCAGTGGGGAAAAGTCATTCTTAGCATCTAAAACAGAGCTGACAGCTTTCCATGTGGTAAAAGTTAATTCTGGCTCTCAAGCAACTGGCAGGCCTCAGTCGACCACTCCTGTTGGAATACCTTTTCAGCTTTTCCAAGGTTTGAATGTGTTATAAGGCAGTCAAGACGCACTGCAGAATTGATGAAGGTAAACTGTTCTTTATAATAGGGTAACAAAAAAAAGAAAGAATGTTTTGCACCCAGCTGCTAATGTATTTCTGAAAAGTTCAGATCTCGGTAGTTGCTTGGGAAACTACATTTAAAGGAAACATTATTCTGATTGCAGTACAGTAGATTTAATATGCATAAAACTAGGTCAACCATGTTCAGCCAAATAGAAGCTTGGCTGTAATGTACCCTGGAGCATAGGCTGTTGTTTACTAATAACTTAATAAATTGCCTACTACTATTACCTACTGTATCACCCAGGTTATATTTGTATGAAATTACAGTAGATGGTATTGTATCCAGTAAGAATGACTTGGTTTCCATGTGCTGATTAGGTTATTTTAACAGTAGCATGTGCTGTGCAGTACAGTATACAGACATAGTACCACATCATTGCTGTTTGCTTCTATGATCTGGTCTGACGGTTGTTTCTGTACCGAAAACACAGACATTTTTAGTTTAAAGTAAGAGATGGATTGACCAACCTGTGTAGGATGACATGGTTTACTTTAATATAAGTGCTGGTATTTGATCCTAATTATAAACAAAGGAGCTACTAAAGTATAAGGATGTATATATTTAGCCCAAAATCGAATACCATTTGTAATGCAAAAAATATATAGAGTGGTACACTGCTATGCATGTTTTATTTCAGCATATAAGACTTGCATAAATTATGCTGCTGTAGCAAAAGGCGTTGCTGGAAAATGTAATCGTGCTGGAATAGCATGGTATTTATTTGGTGACAGCAAAATGGAAGTTGTCTCCTTTTAGGAATGATAAACAGAGACTTGCAAGTCTAAACAGCGGAGAGCCTTTGGTTGTAAATGGAAATTTCCAATGAGCAATTGATCCACACCAATGTAGTTGCAGTGCTGTGCCTTCACAATAATGTTATTATAACTAGCACACGCAGGGTAAAGGGTGGGTAATGGCAATCCCGGAGTTATTTATAAAAATAAAAAAGCTAAAACATCACAACAGTCTGGAATGTTTTTTTTTTTTTTTTTTTAATAGATGGGTTGTCTTCTTGTTACAGCACCAATTTGATCAAAACAGCAATAGATACACTTCAGCTCAACTGCTTCAAGACCAGTGTCCGTGCCAGGCTGGTCTGTGCAAGTGAAATGCAGGTTGTTAAAATCCTGAGCACCCAGTGCTGCACAGTATACTGTAGACTGGTCTGGGAGAATATACAGTTACTGGAATGAGTTAAATAAGTACTGTGTGCATCGCCAGCAGGGATTAACACGTCTCGATTTGTAGAGGAAGTCATTTATATTTGTGAGGATGGTTTAGACTATTTCTCAAACGTTATTAATAGAAAAACAGCAGTTCAAATACTGTGTGTGGCCTATTTCATTACCCTTTCCTCCAGCTGAACGAGTGTACAGTACTTGCTTGTGGCCATGAATGGTAAATAGCACCCAGTTGCTAGGAAAAGCACATGTTTTCAGGTACTAAAGCTAAAGAACAGTTCCTTCAAAATCGGTTTTCCATACCTTGCCCAGTAGTATATTGTATTTTGCCTGCAGAGATCCATCATATCACCAATGCATGCTCTGGCAAATTGGTTAAAGTTTTAATAAATTAATAAAGATTTCATTTCAAGTGACTACAATAAAGTCATCCCTTTCAAAACTGTAGTGATCACAGTCAAAACTGACCTCATTATCGACTAAACAATAATTGCTGTTTACTATAACAGCGCAGTGTATTACCCTGGCACATTATTGCCATGTATACAGTATACAGTAGTGGGGGGTGGCTTGCTTTAAAAGATGTACTTAATGGACAGGCGATGGCAGTATTGAGCAGACACAGTCTAGTGGGGGGTTGAACTTGAAGCCAGCTTTTCATTTCAGTTTCATTTTTTTTTTTCTTTTTTATAATTCAAAGAAGCTCCAGATCCTTAGTGATTCCATTATCAGAATGCACTTCTACTTTTAAAGCACAGTTTAAAGCCGTCCAATGCAACAGAGGAAGTGTCTGAGCGCATTACCCACCGGCGCTGCTTGACAATTCAAAGAGTTCAGAGATTTCCAGATAGTTTTAGTGAACAGCTGAGGGATGGTTTAGGAAGAGAGCTTTTTTTTTTCCTTTCCCTTTTCTTTTTTCCTTTTCACTTCAGATGTGCTCTAACAAGGTTGTTCTTACAAAGATAAGAAATGTTAAATGAATAATTTACAGAATGTGTTTTTTATTTATTTAGCATTAAACTGACGGCTTCTGTCAGCCCTTTCAGGATTGTCACTCTAGTTATGCAAATCATTAGCTGCTCTGTCTAATCTTGACTCAGAGTGACATGGCGTTCTGTCTAGTGAAGAAAAGGAGAAGGATGAACCCTGATGAGCAGGAATCTGCTGACAGCTTCACACAGGCCTTCCAAATAACAATGTTTCATTAGTACACAAATACACATTGTAGTTTCAGTAGAGCCTCCCCTCTAAATACACAAAGGGGCCTGTATGTTCTGTATGTATGCCACAAAGAGGGTCACAATCTGGGTATACAGTGGCTCTCAAAAGTATTCACCCCCCTTGGACTTTTCCACATTTTATTGTGTTACAACATAGAATCAAAATGGATTTAATTAGGAGTTTTTGCCACTGATCAACTCAAAAAAGTCCATAATGTCAAAGTGAGCAATAAAATCTACAAATTGTTCTAAATTAATTGCAAATGTAAAACAGAAAATAATTGATTGCATAAGTATTCACCCCCTTTGCTATGACACACCTAAATAAGCTCTGGTGCAATTGTCTTTAGAAGTCACATAATTAGTTGAATGGAGTCCACCTGTGTGCAATTAAGGTGTTTCACATGATTTCAGGTTAAATACACCTGTCTCTGGGAGGTCCCACTGTTGGTTAGTACATTTCCTAACAAAATCTACATCATGAAGACGGAGGAACATTCAAAGCAAGTCCGGAATAAGGTTCTTCAAAAGCACCAATCGGGTAGGATATAAGAACATTTCCAAGGCATTGAATGTCCCCCGGAGCACAGTAAAGTCCATTATTAAGAAATGGAGAGAATATGGCACAACTGTGAATCTGTCTAGAACAGGCCGTCAAAAACGGAGTATCCGGGCAAGAAGGGCACTAGTCAGGGAGGCCACCAAGAGGCCTATGGCAACTCTAAAGGAGTTATAGTCTTCCACGGCTGAGCTGGGAGACACTGTGCATACGGCAACAATAGCCCGGGTGCTTCACAAAACTGGCCTTTAAAAAAACTCACATCAAATCTCAGCTAGAGTTTGCCAGAAGGCATGTGAGACTCTGAGACCAAGTGGAAGAAGATTCTATGGTCTGATGAGACCAAAATAGAGCTTTTTGGACTCAATGCTAAGCGCTATGTTTGGCGCAAGCCTAACACTGCACATCATCCTGAGAACACCATCCCTACCGTGAAGCATGGTGGTGGCAGCATCATGCTATGGGGATGCTTCTCTGCGTCAGGGCCTGGAAAGCTTGTGAAATTAGAGGGCAAAATGGATGCAGCGAAGTACAGAGAAATCCTGGAGGAAAACCAGCTGAAGTATGCAAGAGACCTGGGACTTGAGAGAAGATTCATCTTCCAGCAGGACAATGACCCCAAACGTACAGACAAAGCCACACTGGAGTGGCTTAAAAACAAAAAGGTCAATGTCCTGGAGTGGCCCAGTCAAAGCCCGGACCTCAATCCAATTGAGAATATGTGGAAAGAGTTGAAAATTGCTGTTCACCAAAGGTCCCCATCCAACTTGACGGAGCTTGAGCAATTTTGAAAAGAAGAATGGGCAAAAACTGCACTGTCTAGATGTGCAAAGCTGGTAGAGACTCATGGCTGTAATTGCTGCCAAAGATGCCTCTACCAAATACTGACTCAAGGGGGTGAATACTTATGCAATCAATTATTTTCTGTTTTGTATTTGTAATTAATTTAGAACAATTTGTAGATTTTATTTTTCACTTTGACATTATGGACTTTTTTTGTGTTGATCAGTGGCAAAAACTCCTAATTAAATCCATTTTGATTCCATGTTGTAACACAATAAAATGTGGAAAAGTCCAAGGGGGGTGAATACTTTTGAGAGCCACAGTATACTGTGCATAGAGGTGCCTGTCCATGACAGCCATAGTCCCTGCCATGCGTGTAAATATAAAATAAGATCCATCAGTATCATAGGAAGTATGACCTGCATCCACAGTATGTATTGAATATTTGAACACTGCATGTCTGACGTACAGTTCAAACTGTGGATGTAGGCCGTGTGATACACTTTTTCATTGTACAGTACAGTTGATTTGTTTCCATATACAGTACAGTTGATGCTGAAAGACCCTAAAACAGCTGTTTTTCTCTGTTTCATTACAGTTATTCTCTGGTTATAGAAAAAGATGTTTCAGAATAGTTTATTGCTTTTGCCTCAAGAAGAAACTAAAGTGATTGTGATGAAAAAGAGACTGAGCTTGTGATATATTTGAAGCATTCCAGAGCAGAGAAATGTAGTCAAGCTCAATCATGAAAGCAATCCTGTGAATTATATTGTGATCTTTTATCATGTCATCCCATCCCTTCTAAGGCTTTAAAGAGTTTTAATTTCAGTGAAGTTTTCCTCCAAGACCTGGAGAAATGGCCAGTTCCTCTGAGAGTTTGCTGCTTAGTAAACATCTCATTTCCCCACCCCAAAAGGTGAATTCAGGCCCACTGATCTGCAGTTGAATTAACGTCCCACACTAAGAGAGCTGAGATTCAGCCTTGTGGCCTTGTGGCTTGCATGTAGTTCTCGAGTGCAGCAAATGATAAAACCAGGGAGCTGGAACACTTTGAAGCAACATTTAAAGCCTTAAGTTCTTTAACTTTAGCATGTCCCAAATGCCCACTTTTCTATAGTCTCAACCTATAGTATTGCCAATTATCAGCAGGCTGCAGTACACGTACTGATGATTCTGCTGCTGCTTCTCATCTTATCCCTGCAGTTTTCTTTTTCCATTTTAACCAAAAAAACACTGTGTTAAATTTGATGAAGGTCTTGTCTGTTTAAAGTAACAGCTTAACTGTAGGAACTCTTGTATAATTACTTTCACAATCCCTTGATCCTGAGAGACAATACTTCCCATGCATTCAAAAAAGTCGGTCGGACTTTCACCGGGTAGATATTTGTAGTGTTCTTTTAATGCATTGTGATGTTTTGAACCAATAGCCCCCTCTTAATAGCAGGCAGCCTCATTTAAGTGACTGCATTGTTTGTTGTTGTTGGATTGGGAAGCATGGCTTCAGATTTATGCCAGGTGGTGGCAGATGAAGATTTTTGACTCAAGTACAGATGCGAGGGTTATTCAAATGACTTGGATTAATTGTTTAAATGATCGTTTTATTTAACGTAAACTATTATGAACTTGTTCTACCCTTTAATCTTTATGTGGCTTAATGGATGAATGTCACCATTTGATAAAGGTGCACCATCTTGTTTTCCATCAGTACAATTTTTCATAATCTAAGGGAAACAACATTTTAAGGGTGTAGTCATTTATCTGCATGCAGGCACGTCCCCTGTAAGACTGTGATACATGATCAAGACAAACAGAAACATTGCAGGACAGCCTTCACAATGCCTTTTCCCGGTGATAAGCCCTGCTTCGGTGCCAGAACAATGAGTTCTCTTTCAGTGACACAGCTACCTGGAAATGCCCCGAGTGATTGCTGTGACCTCAGCATGACATCACCTCGGTGGCGGCTACAGGAGATTCTTGACTAGGATCAGCAGCTCAAGTGTCCCAAAAATAAATAGTGCCTTACTCTTCAAACAGGGGCTTTCTGAAACGCACATTACTCCTAGGAAGGCAGACTGTTGTTGTTGATATTATTATTATTATTATTATTATTATTATTATTATTATTATTATTATTATTATTATTATTATTGGTATTATTATATTCCACAACAATGGCTGCTGTGACATTTTGAAGTAGAACTGGTCATCAGTAAACCCAGTAGATCTGAGATTTGTTGCTAATTATGCAGTACTGTATATTATGCAATATAATGGTCTGTTAGTCATTTTGAGCTTCTTGAATGTCAATTAAAAAATAGACCTTGTATATAAAAAATTTTACCGTACTTTTTATTTACATAAAGTAGCTTCCATTAAATACATTTGGTGGGGAAAAAAAAGGAGCTGCTGATTTGATCATAATTCTTTTTACCTTTTACAGAAAATAGGAGTATCTGGAGTCCACATGAATACTACAATTAGAAAACAGTGCTTCTGAGACCAAAGGCAAGCCCCCTTTTAAGGTCCTACTCGTTGGTTTTCCATTGAATCTATTGAAAGCTACCGTAAAATTGAAAACACAGATGGGGTCCAGAAATATGAAGGTTACAAATCGAATTAGATGTGAGGCAGACTATTATATACAGCTAAGACCAAATGTTTTGCTTCACCCTAAAGAATTAACAAATTTTGCTTCATAAAGTCGAATGAAACCTGCTGAATACGTTAACATATTGAATTGCATACCGCTTTGTAGTTTTCTATGTACCGTACTTACCAAAAAACTGACAAAAATAAAAAAATGTGACATTTCAAAATCTAACATGAACTACTGTACTACTATTATGGCTTTCGCGATATTATTTTGTAGTTTTCTTTGATTTGCATGATGTTAAATAAAATATCTAAATTATGTTCATATAGTATTTTTTTTTTTATTATGTCTTGATCCTACAATTCTAGGTGATGCAAAACTTTTGGTCCTAGCTATACAGTAATTCTCAATGTTCTGAGTGCTACACTGAGGAAAGACTCAAAATGCCCAGCACTTCCCTCCTTATGTCACACTGAGTTTTGCATATAACTAGAGAATAGCTTGTCCAATTACCTTTTTACTTTAATTGGGTCCAATTTTGGATTAGTTGATTATTTCACAATGGCGCCACTAGCTGCAGAATGGTCCTCATTATTTAGCATTATTATTTAGTCATTGAGAGTGTCAGATTCTGGAGATGTAATGTATGGAGGTGTCTTTCTGTCTGGTGACCCATTCACCTGTATGTCACACATATTTCTGCATACCTCCGTTGATATATGCTATAGGCATCACCCTTTTCATCGCTGTGATACTGCAGTTCTAATCTTGAATTTACAGCCATGGCCAGGGATGATATACTTCAAATAGTCAACATGTAAACAATTTATTAAGAGAATAATGCCATTACCAAAATTAAAGAAAATACAAGCTTGTTGTTAAGTATTCGGTTTGCTGCATGTACTGTATGTCCTATTCTCTAGAAATCTTGAGTGATTTTGCAGTGATGACAGTAAGGTAGAGCTCCATGAAGCCTGGAACTTGCCACTATCCTAGATAATCAAGAAACACATACTCGTATCGCAAAATATACCAAACAGATGTAAAATGTATGGATTTTATGCAACGCAATTCTTAATTTTACATGCATTTTGGGGGTTTCCTTTGACTTTAATCTACTTAATATATAATAGTAGATAATTGAGTTCCAGTGTGTTTGGGATCATTATGAAGCTGGAACTCAAGTCGTGGGCCAGCTGGATGTCTTTCGCTGGGTAGGGCATGCTGGATCAGTACACTGTGGTGCTGCTCCTTTTCCTGATCATTCTGATTTCCTTTGGCCGAAGCATGTACAGTACAACACTGGTCATGCGCTGGGTAGTGGCAGATCTGTGTTTGGAGGATAGATTCAGGGCATTCCCTACTGGAATATGGTAGCTTGTGAGGGGTATGAAACACCTGTTCAGGAGGCTGCCTGGCACACTTGGGAGTGTCAGAGAGTGTTGAGTTACATGTGTGGACGGACATTTCTCCATTAAGGATTTTATTATGGGAGCACTGACAATAATGTTCAGGTTACAGAGTATGGTTTTTCCACACAACACCTCAGCACTTATTTATTTTTTCCTGCACTCTTCTGTTTCTGTGTTCCCTTTTAAAAAGTTATTGCAGAATACCTCCGCTTTTCCACAGCTGAATAAAAAACCTGCTTTCTAGATGTGATGATAATTTTCTTCCTGTCTGATTCACTAGTCCAAGAAAAAACAGAATTGTATTCTAAATCCCTTTCAAGTTGTTCTGTCCTCTCTCAGTAGACGGTAAAGCTCCACAAATAAAAATGGCCTGTACGGTTAAAAAAAATATCCATATTTTTTTGCCTGAGTGAATTAATGTGCAGCCTGAGTTATGAAGCCGATCCCTTATTCCATTCTGTGTGTTAGTTTAGTATGTTAATACCATCTTATCACTGTAGTGGATGTGTATCATTGCAGGGAAGCTGGTGTAACTGATGTTGAATGTTCAGGGCTGAAACAAAGTCATTTGTTTTGGGATATATTCACACATGCTGTGCCTCGTGATGTAGAGTGTTGGATATTGGTAGTGGCGCACACTGATGCAATAAATTGCCAATTGGGTATTATTTTTTGTTTCCTATGACTTTTCCTGTACCATCTACATCTAAAGTTTTTATAAAAAAAAATAATGCATTTTCTTTCTGTCATAACTGGTTACCCAGATATGTACATGTGCACCACATAACTCCTAACAAGGTAGTGGAAACTGTAGCACAGATCTGTAGATATCCTGTTCTTACAGTAACATTTTTGGTGTGATGTTAATACAAATAAAGGTGCACAGAAAGTACTGTAATAACAAGCAACATGGGACATGCTAAACTAAAAGCAAATCTCCAATTTTTTATACTGTATTCCTAAGGTCAGTATTGTGATGCAGTGAGAAAGCAATACATAATTAAACAGATTGCATCCATGTACTGCTATCCCTTGTGCAATATGCATTTGACAGAAATACAATGAGTTCTGGTGATAAATCTTCCTCCCGACCTGTGAGGGCGCTAAAGAACAGGAGGAGAAGTATCTGGAAGGGCTCGCCTGACAGTTTGTTTCTGGGACAGGGAAGTGGGTCAGCCTGGAAGGAAGCGAGACTCTGTTGTAAGACCGTATTGATTTGACAGGTAAACGACGGGCAGCTGCAAGTAATAAGGCAGCTGCAACCGTTTACCTAGATATCATGCGGGATTACATATAGGGGCCAGGGTAACGCTGTTCTTTTCCTTCGTTTTGGGTAAAGCTCGAGAGAGAGAGAAGGACTGAGAGAGGAGCTCTCAATAATAAATAGAGACGTGTTACGTGTTTTTGTGTTGTGTTTGTCTGTGTTGTAATTGTTTGTGTTTTTTTACATCACCAGACAGTTAGAGCACATCTCCGGAGCTGTCCCGAGGGTCAGCACAATCCGGAACACCACTGCACCAGGGCTGCGAGAGGAAGGGAGTGTTTTGACAATTTAGGATTGGAGGCTCAGCCTCTAGAACAGGAGAGAGAGAAAAAGACGGGCCCAGACTCCAACCGAGAGAACCTTATATAAGAACCTGTGGAGTTTCTGAACTCTAGGTCACGCAAGTGAGTCTCACTATCCCCCCAGAGGGGACCAACACAGACACGCGACACATGAAAAACTGAGGAGGAGGAGGACAAAGCTAACACAAGAGAAAGAGCAGAGCTGTGTTGATAGGCACGTGAAAATAGGAAGAGACGAAACCCTGGCTTCCGCTCCCCGAACCCCACTAAAGTTAACATTAAATACAAAATGAACATAATTAAGCCTAGTTATGGTTTTAATGCATTCATAAAGCCAGAAATAAATACCTGAAATTAAAGTGCAATAGGAAAACTCTTGGGTCAGATTATTTCAGAAAAGCCCCTTGCTGGAGGCCATGGTTTTCGCTCCAGTTAGCTGTGCCAATATGACTTTTGGCAAATCTTGTGCTTCTGCTAATCTCTCTGCTGTACGTGTATCATTATCATGAAATGCAGGTGCAGAATAAGAAATGTCTGCATTATGACAGAAAACAGTCTCAACACTTCGCCATGGGAAACAACACATTTCTGATTGTCTACATCTGTTGCAATGATATATAGAAGCTGACTGACAAACAAGCAGGGATACAACACCTGCCTCTGAGACCAGTCCCTGTACAGCAGATGTTAACATCTTTGTTAAAGCAGATGACTTCCTTGTCTGAAAGCCTAGCAATGAAAAAGACATATGCTGTACTGTACTTTGCTTTCTTGTTTGTTTGGGTAGAAGTTAATACATTGTCTGTAGAGAGATGTCATCTTGTGCAGTTTGTGCTCTAACTTTGCAAAATGATATCTCCTGCAAGGTTACAAAAGATCTTAAGAAAAAAAGCCAGGAAAATAAAGTGAAATCCAGATAACTGGAGACTGGTGTGGATTTTTTTAATTTTTTTTTAACACAAAATTGATTGTTACAAACACTGCATGGAGGTAAAATATGTCATGGTGGGGAATTGGAGAACTGATTTATAAAGGGCATCATTTTGTGTGTTTTTAGAAAATGGTGGTATAAAAATACGGTACTGCTGCATTAAGTCACCCTTGACTCTATTTAATGTCAGTACAAATAATTATGTATTAAAGGTAACTTTCATATTGTACACTTCCTGCCTAGAGGCAATTTTGTGCTCCACTGAATGCCAGGAACTACATTTTTGAAAAAAAAAAAAAAAAAAAAAAACTATAGAAACAGCATGATTTAGATATCATGCTGAGATGGATAATAACATGATAACACAGGGCAGTTTAGTTGTGTTTTGGCTGATGTAAGGAAAGTGCTAAGAGCTACATTTCACATGTTCTCCCTCAGTTAGAGATATAGTCTCACATAGGTTTTTTGAGTTAAGTTTCTACCTGTATAGTGATTATGGGGAACAATGGTTTTATCCTGAACACAATATGGCAGAAGGGCATTAAACAGCTCTTTAAAACAAAAGATACACTTTGATGTTAACTGCAGCATTCTGACTTATAATAGGAAACTCCTTTTTACACACATGATGCAATTCTATCAGTTGTATTAAAAAGGTAATACATGATTCAGTTGAAGTGATCATATCAAAATTTAACCTTCATAGTGTTGTAAGACTCATTTTGCATAATTAACAAGTTTTACCATATCGGAGAGGCCTGCCTGCCGCAAGGCTACCCGAGCTAGAATTTTCACATTTCAAAACCAGGGGGAAAAAAGCTCTAAATACATCTATAAATAAGACTGGCTTGTTTTCTGGAAAGATGGGTAGCAGTCTGGTGGTCCAGATTACTGCAGATCTGTGTAGTTCAAAAGTCGCTGTGAAAGACAACAATTCCACAGCCTTCCAAAGGTATCTGTGAGACCCACCTGCTAATCTCAATAAAGGTAACCAGTAACCAAAATACTGCCACCTTGTCAGTGGAGAAGAACCGCTCTGCTGAGCTTGACACTTCCTGTATTGATCAGTGACGATATCCTTTCCATAATGTTAGTAATAGTCACGTGCAAATTTATTTTGTGCCATAAATTGTATATAATATTTAAATGTCTACAAAAGTACACTAGGTATTTTAAGAAAATGTTCAAATAAGTATCTTACAGGATACTTGAAGTTGAAGTTAAGTCACATTATTGATGTTGTTTTTACAGGTGAGCTTAGACCATCATCCATCATGGCATGTCCGACGAAGAGCCTCCAGTTTAGGACCATTGCTCCTAAAGTGCCTTCCTCTGTCGTTGGGCCAGCTGTCCTGTCATGTCAGCCCTCCCTGCCCGATGCTCAAGCGACCAGCCCGAAGTCCATTATCATGCCAGCTCAGAAATACCCTCTGATGCAGGTTGCCAGCCAAGAGGGGACCTTTTCCCTTGTAGCCTTGTCTCCACCTGTGACGCCTCAGTCACCCCAGCAGATCCAGAGAAACATGACCTTCCCGAAAAACATGAAATTGCCAATCCCAAGGTACCAGGCCATGAGAAACAAGCCCACTCCGGAGAAGGCTGCAGCAGCTCAGACAGCTCACATGTTCACACCTGCCAAACATGTGACACAAGCTGTTCAGATGCAGACTTCTGTCTCCCCTGCTGAGACTCCCTCTAAAGTAGAAGGATCCGAGCGAGTTATATTAATCGACCCCAGCTCCAATGAAATCACTGTCACCACATTGCTTACTGGGAGCACTGTCTTGGGGTCTTCTGTAGAAAAGCCAGCAGACACAGATAAGGCAGATATAGACCCAACCATCTGCAGTGTTTCGCAACACCTCCACTCTGGAGCAAATGCTGCTGAACCAAACAGCAGCACTTATCTGAAAGACTCTGAGGATGAAGCCGAGAAGTTAAAACAACACCTATCAAAGCCTTCTAACTCATCCAATACCATAACTGTTCTCTCGCCAGCGATTTTTGGCAAAGCTGTCCAGATTATTCCATCTGCTCCTAAAGTGAAAGTGCCCATCTTGCCCTACTCCAAAGTAAAAAACACCTTGTACCTGGTGACTAAATTGAACTCGAAATCGCCAGAGAAGACAACGTCTACCTTGAAGTCTAATCTACGCAAAACAGCAGAACATGCGCCAAAGCCTCTGGAAGCTTCCGATGGATGTTATCTAGCTTCCTCCCCGTCGCAGGGCACCTCACAGCAGGCAAATACAAAGTGTCTTGCTAGCAGCTTTGGAAAAGTGCTTGCAGATACATTTCAAAAGCCGACCACCGGCACCAGTAGAAAAAGGGGAAGGAAAAGAAAGGCCGTTGAGGATGTACTCGCTTCGGAGGCTAAGAAGAAGAGATCGTTCTCTTTCTAAGAGACGATATCCAGACAAACCATTGCCAGAAAGCAGCGGATCCAAGGAGAAGGCACTAGATATTTCCAAGAAGTATCGCAGTATCAGGCCTAAACCTGTTGCACTGGCAGAAGCTCTTCCTCATGTGACGGGTCTCAATCAACTCCCTGAGTGTTTGGAACATGAGTTTTTTACAAACCATAGATTTGCAGGTAGAGTTTTAGACTGTCAGCACTTGGACAACATTACTGACAAGTATGAATCTATGAAAACTAGTAATGTATACCTTGGGTGTAAGCAGTTGCACAGGTGCCCCACCTGCAACCGTTGCTTTCAGTTTAAACACCACCTCCAAAGCCATATGAATAGTCACAATAACAGCCGTCCTTACGTTTGCCCCCTGTGTCATAAGATGTACGCTCATTCGGGCAGCCTGAGCACGCACATGAAGCTTCATCACAGCGAAGGCCATCACAAAAAAAACATGCGCTGTGAGTTCTGTAATAAAGTTTTTGGCTACATCGGAGTCTACTTCAGACACCTGAAGGAAGTCCATAAGGTGATTCTTAGTTTAGAGCCGTCTGTTCGGCAAAATCAAGTTGAAGTTGACACTGCAAATGGGGGGTGAGTGATTTATTAATATTATTATTTTTTTTTAAGTATGTTACTTAAGTATTAAGATCATGTCACCTTAAAGTCTACCTTCCAGCTGTTCACTGATAGAGGCTTTCTTTGTCCTCTTCACACATCAGGGTCCTGTGGCATGCATTTTATATTGTATAGTGGGGTCTATTTCACATGCTCACCTTGAAAAAAAATAAAAATAATAATCATAAGAAACATATTGGAAACTAAAACTACAGGAGAAATAACTACCTTATCACTTGTCTGCCTTTCATTTTGGTGAAAATCTGTTGGTTCTGAGCTGTAAGGTAAAACAAATCCAGCTTTAGTTCTTTATTTTTGGTACCCGTTCATTATGGTCAGATCTCAGCTAGGCTATTGGAGTGTAAATGAGTTACAGAAACTTTTAATTCCATAGCGTATAAAAACCATGCACAGAATGCAAGAAAAGGGGAATAGTCATAACATTGCTAATGCTAATAAGAGAATGGATTTTAAAACTTTTGTTAGCACATCTTTAATGATCTGTCTTCCAGGAGTAATTCCACAGATTCCAGTGACGACCCAATTCAGAGTCAAGAGGAACAGGCGGAGCTGCAGATCAAGTGTGGCCGCTGCCAGACCATCACGCCCACCTTTGCGGATATGAAGCTGCACCTACTGTATGTTCATGGGGAGGAGATCCAGGTGAGGCTCAAGGACGGGGTCCTCCAGGGAGGCAGAGAGGCTGAAAGCGAGCTGGTCAAGCATGCAGCCCACTATTGGAAACAGCTGAACGAGAAGAGGAACCTTGTCAAGTGTGGAAGCTGCAAGGAGGAATTCTACTCCTTCTCAAAACTGAAGAAGCACATATACTCCCATCACCTAGGTGAGTTTGCAACGAAAGTGGATAGTGCAGCATCTGAAAACACACACAGGGACCACGCTCAGAACACCAGCCCTGAGCTGCTTGACAAGAGCATTACACTGAGGGCAGAGAGGGGTTTCAACTGCATCTTGTGCACAGGGGTCTTGGCCAGTAAGGAGGAGCTGTTTGATCACTGGCAGTCTCATCACAACTGCGAGGACCTTGCTGTGCTGTGGATGGTGGTGAGCGCTTTTATGGAGCGAGAGGAAGTCAACCCTTCCAGTGAAATCCCTGAAAGGTAGTCAGCATATCACCCCACACAGCGCTGGGGGCTAGAACAACTCTTTCAGAAGGGGCTACAGAGAATCTAAGGGGCATTTATTCCTGGAGAAAACAATAGATTTAATATAAGCCTACTGAACATCTTTGAAATTATTTTCCCAAGACACTAGTGCCAAAAGTGCCTTATGGAATGCTTAATGCAATGTAAACCTAGCCTATCTAAGATAAGGATGCAAAAGATTGTAGTTAAATAATAAAGTTAAATCAGATTTTTCTTATTGAAAAAAAGTGTAAATGTTCTTGCCTTGGTCATCTAACAATTCTGGTAAAGTACAAGCATCTAAGGAGTACACGAGTTTTAAACATGTGTAGTAATGTATATATCCCTGTTAAATTGGTTAACTTAATTTAGTTTTGTTGGTTTGTTGCTCAATGGTACAATAGTGTTTAAAGAGAAATGTGTGCCAGAATGATTTTCTGAACGTTAGCATTCAATCTGAACTATATATACAGTTCATATATACTGTATATATATACAGAGGTCGGCAATAATATTAAGAACCCATAGCAGCTCTGAAGTTGTATAATTGGTGCCTGAGTCAAATGTATAAAAGACACCATTGAAATAATCCATGGGAGTGTGCTTCAGAGGAATATTTAAATATAAAAATATGAAGGATGTGGAACGGGCAGTGCTGTGTGATACACTGCCTTTACTGGTTCTGTCCTATCCCCTATGCCATTACAAGCTCAAAAGCCACGAATGCAGAGGAGCCCAGCTCTTGCATTGTGGTCGAGACACTCACTTGAGGTGTGCGAGATCACCGGTTTGCGCCCAGCCACCGTCTTGTTAATATCTATTTGCATTTTTATTTCCTAAAAATCAATAGGAACCTATAATATTTGAAAGCTGCACATGCTGTTCTAAAACAGAGTTGGGGCTGGCAGAATTGAAAGGCTGATTTAGAGAAAAAATATAATAATTTTGGTGCAACAGAATGCAGAATCATGTAACATGATTGCAAGCATCATTAAATGACAAGAGGAATGTACAAAATCAATCAAAATGAAATCTGAAGTACTGCACTGCATAATATCCAGTGCTCAGCATTTTAACCATGACTCCCACAAATGTACTGTCTTATGGTGAGCTTGATCCTTTTCTGAAGTAAGTAATATTATAAATAGTGGATAGATATAAATTATGATTTCAAAAACCACTTGTCTTATTGTTAATGTTTGATAATGATCTGGTTATGTTATTTTTCTATTGGTATGGGAAAGCGAATTATGTTAAATAACCATTCCTTTGTATTTTAGGCCCCACCCATTCAATGGCTCTATTCATCTCTATCAACAAATTCCAGGCTGCAAATAGACCTTGATCTATTTGAGGCTCCACCTCAGCAGACACTGTATGCACATGACCTCACCAGATCTAGGTCTAGGTAGTAAAGTGAGATGGATCCTGGTGGTCAGGATTCAGATCTCTTCTTGATTTGGATAGCCATGTGTGTTCTGCTGTCTGACTCTGCTGCTTTGTAAGATATCCTCCAGAGGGAGTTGCTTTACAGTCAGAAGCTGTCATGGCATCTTGAACATCAGTGTCAACCCAAGAGACCTACAGCATGGCGCCATGGGGGTCTCAGCACAACTTCCACTAGCAATGCAAGCTGCACATGTCTGCACCCATTCTGTCCTTTTTGTTCAGCTGGAATTTCTATATTACAACCACTATTGGGACTGATTACATCTTTAAGTCTTTATAGAGTTGGTCCTAATAGAGGAATATTGTCATATTGTCTCCGTGTGGAATGAGAATCACAGAGTACAGTCTTAATGGTGAGTTGGTCACAAAAAGGTGTATGTGTTCATGTTTTTTTTTTTCCTTTAGTGTTGTCTATATGCTGTACTTATGGTCTGGTTAGGCTCCTGTTCTTCTAGATATCAAAGGTTACAAATGGTACAGATGGACAACAAACATAGGCTACCTCACAGTAACCTTGGTGCCCCGGAGAGCTGATTACCATCTGGTACTTGTGCATGGTTCTCTTCAATGTAGGCAAAACTGATGTTCTTGCTTTCCGTCTGCGTACACGCACGTGCCTAAATAATGAGCCTGCGTTAACGGAAAGCACTATGTGGGCAGATTTTGCTATACAGTGTTACCTTTCTTCTGTGGAAGACTGCAGACAATACCCAAGACAACAGGATGGATATGTTCCTTTCAGGGAATTTCATTTGCTAGAGTGGTAACCTACAGTTACAAGGCACTCTTACAAATAAGGTTAATGAAATAAAGCTTCCAGACAGCAGAAAGTACTGTCTGCGTAGGTATAAAAATAAAAAGGTTATCAGGATTACGTGCGGCCAAGCCTGAGCATATGGTTCCACATTAAGAAAATGTATTTATTTTACAAGTCTGCTACACACATTTGCTATTTAGCAGTTTGAGGGGTACAGCACATACATGCTGTCTAGCAAGCTTGTGACGCCTGTCACACAAAAGTAAATATTATATAAGTGGTCCATTTAAGTGCACCACTTTCAGCCTGGCCAGGTATTCAAAATGTGTTGTTTAAAGTCAGAATATATGATACTTCAATGTATGCTTACTGTTACCCTTTTAAGAGTGGGTTTTAGGAAACGTTGCCCCTTTAAATATGTTGGAGGACCTTGACCTTTATAAACCCTGAACTAATGCACTATGGGACAGCACCTTTTCCTGTTGGGAGTTTGGACTCTGGTTAGTTTGCTGCTGAAGGTTTGTCGTCGGGTATTTCATGTGTACAGGTTCACTAAACTTAGATGTGTTAATGCAAAACTGCATAAAGTTAGATGTATACTATGTTTATCTAGCTTTAGTTTTTTACAGTTTTAGTCAATGGTCTTTGTTTAGCAAACGTTGCTGGCACTTATTTTTCCTTTTTCATTGCTATTTCCTGGAGGAAAACAAGACATTCCATTGGATTTTGGATTACAGCTGTGTTTTTTGGACTTTGTGTTGTCTTTCTGGAGCGCTCATGGACAACCACAGAAACCGATGAGACCGAACTGATTTATTATTATTCTTTTACGGCGGATGTTTGTTTAATTTCCTTTTACTTTATTTTTGTTGGTGGATTACAAACTGAATTTTGATTTTTGGGTTTTTTTCTATTTTTTGTTTGTTTATGATACTGGACTATTATTTTGGGACATTTCTACTGGACATTATTTTTTACTTATTTATTGCCTCTGTAGGCTTACCAGTGGATTTACCACCGTCCTATTTCTGTTTCAACTTGGTTTTATGTGCATGGGTCAGCAGCTACCCGAGGTACTGTGAGTCATAAAATTGTTTGGTAATCTGTGTGGCTTGGACAGATGTTTTTGAAATTAAATGTTTTGCACTCAAACGAACCTAGCAATCCTATTTTTTGCTGTGTATCTGCCTTTCTGCCATCTACTTTTTATGTCATTTTTAAGGAGTTTTTGGTAGTAACCAATTCTTATTCTGGGAATGTTGTGTTGGCCTTTTGGGTCAAAGGTAGATTGTTACAAACTCAGTCCCTCAGACTTGGCTGTTACTCGTTTGTTTCCCGAAGCGGGGGCACGCATCCCACATACAGTATTGAACCCTGCAGTTCAGTGTTCCTGGAGCTTTGCAATTCAATAGACAAATACTGACATTACCGACTCCAGCTCCCATTTGACGGGTTCATTAGCTCAAGCTGAAGGTGATGTAGTACTGGTATGTATATAATAAAAAGGGGGCTTTTGTTTTGTCTATTGTTCCTATCCTTTTTTGTTACATAATTCATTTTGTAGCAATTCTTGTAAGTGGTATTTATGTCTTTGGCCGTACCGCCATGTAAAAATGAAAGCTCTTAAACTACTCCGAGCCTGTCCACCTTTCTTGTGTCTAACGAATGATCTTGTGGCTCAATTAATTTAGCTGATCCATCTCTCCTCCCTCCACCAGTATACTGTAACAAGGATTCCTGCAATGCGTCTCCCCAGGGAAAGCTTGGATCTGATTTCTGCAGTCAGAATCAATTACACTCATCCATTTTTCTCTGCAGCATTTAGATGAGTCACATTCTTCAGGCACAGTTCAAGCATACAGTCAAGTCTCCTGGGTTGCATGCCTCCTGGGTTCAGCAACCCCACTGTCAGCAGAGAAAAATCATTCCCTTTTGCAGATTGCAAAAAGAAAAAAAAAAAGTGGATAAATCCGTACACATAGAAAAGCAATCTAAATGATAAGGTATAAATAAACTTGTCTGCTCAGCAGTAGTGGGTGTATCTATATAGGGTGATCATAACGGCATTGGCCACTTTGTATTGCCGCTGTGGTTTACTGTAGAGCTGTGAACCCAGGGAGGTGGAGGCTGCAGATGGTAGGCAAAAAGAGCTCCTTTTCAAGAGGATTACTGACCATCGCTAATGGTGGTTGGGCGTTTACTCGTGACCCTTTATTTTCACTCCTGCCAAGTCTTCATAAAAGGTTTCAGATTTTGGCAAATTTGGTGTACCAATCCAGCTTGGGTTCCACCCCCAATTCATTTACATTTTACTTCCTCCATAATGTTAAAAAGGATGCCGGATTCTGAAATAGACAGGTTACGGACTGTAGAGGGTATAACACCATCCAGGAGAGGGGCTGGATTAGACAAGTTTTACTGTATTTTGAAAGAGGAACATGAAGTCCCGTCCGAATGTCTTCGCCAATGTTTTTTTTACCCTGTTTTTCTCACCAATTTGTTATTTGTAGCCCTGTTCACTGCTGCAACCCCCTGGTGACTCGGGAAACAGAGGCTGGAACACGCGTCCTCCGAAACATGCTCCTGCTAATCTGTCTTTTTTTCACACTGCGGATCCACAGCAAGGCCACCAAACCTATAGTGCTGGAGGACAACACAGATCTGATGGCTCCACTGCAGAACCGCAGGTGCCCTATCAGCCACAGGGGTCGCTGATGTGTAGTGAACCGTGGATTGCCCTGCCGACCTAAGCCCTCCCTACCCGGGCGGCACTCGGCCAATTGTGCGCCAGCCCTAGGAACCCCCGTTCACGGTCGGCAGTGACATAGCCTGGATTCAAACCTGCAATCTCCAGGCTATAGGTCGCATCCTGCACTCCACGCGGAGTTATGTCCATATTTTTATCCCAGATAATTTTCTCGGAGATGCTCCGATTTGTTTTACTCCTGTTTTACTCCTGTCTGTCTTTTTACTCCTGTGCGAATCGATCATGTCAGTGTTATGTTAGAATTGGTACAGCATTTCCGGGGTATTCGCCTCAAAGCAACACCAGGAGTGCGTTCAATGAGCAGAGCGCCCCAGGGCGTTGCATAGCTTTTCCTATTGAACGATGTGCACAGCGCGAGCGCTTCCTAACAGTAATGAGCCGAGTTAAGAGCTGCCTCGCTGGAGGTTCAAAATGGCCGAACTGCATCATCAGTGCACTGGCTGCAAATTGATTTTTTCAAATATGGATATGTATGAACAACACGTGTGATAAGTAATATTTTTGTTGTCATTTTGGCTTTTTAAAACTGATTATGATATTTTATTTTTTTTTAAATGACGATTGTATTACAAAATAAAACATGGACAATTTATAACTTGACAAATATGATTCACGCCCCAAGATGCTAAACCAAAAAAAAAGTGTTAGTAACTTTACATTACAAAAATACAGTAGCAGTAATTACATTTAAAAAAATATATTAAAAAAATTGCAAAACTCACTTAAGCAACTTTTTTAATACACAGTGATGCATTGCCTGCAATTGTGAAACTGCTTGCTCCTAACACACCGTTCAATAACTGCTAACATATATTACGGGCGCCACGAGAGAGCATTCTGCTTATTGAACGCGCCCCAGACTTTACAATAAACCATAATATAATATTACAATTGATACAATCAGTATCAATACAGTTCAGTAAAACCCAATGATTGGGCATCGGGGGGAAAATACAAAACATAATCGCAGACTCTTAAAAAATGGATGCCTTGAATGGTGTATTTGAAGATATGTATGGAAATACATATCACTCAAAGGATGAAATGGTTATTCAAGCCTTTGGAAAAGGCCACTAGAGGACACTAGATTTTTAGTCCCGTGCGAATCATGCTTTTGTTGTATAAAAGTACCCCACCTCATCTGGTAACTGGCCTGTTGCCTGTAGAGCATATGTATTTCCAACATATGAGCCATTTATGTCACATTTGCACATTTACCCCATTTTGCCTTTTAGGGCTTGCTCTGTCAGAGTGAACTTGACATCTGACACATAATGTCAGTCCCCATTACAGAGCATTTGAAGCCTGGATCTGAGAATTATAATGTCAGCTAAACTGCAGCCATTTCATTTCCTGTTATGTAGAAATACCTTTACGTCACTTGACAGTTCTACTGAGCACCACTTCTTCATCTTCGTTTAAAGGCACGATGGGAAATGATTCTTGCAACATTATAAATTTATTTTTTTTACAAACCAAAGGCATGCCAGGCTTTGAAGATATTTTTTTTCCTCTGGAACACCTTGGGTCTGTCCTGCGTTTAATTGTATTGGAAACAAAATGATAATTTTGAGATTGTATTGTCCCACTGTACTCAGATTTAAAGAAATAAAGCAATATGCAACTACATACAAGCTGTATGTAAGAGCATGCAGGTAATTAATAATATGTTTGGTATTATTTAAACTTAGCAAATGAGAAAATAAAACTATGTATAATAGTCAATAGGCTCTATTTTAACAAGATGTCTGTGTGAGGGTGGAGCTCCTGGGACCCAGACATACAATCTGATTAAAACTTTTATCTAAATTACAAAAAATACAGAAAGACGTAACCTGCTAATACTGTGTTGTACATTCCAGGGGACTTCAAGACGGTGGTGGGTGTGATGAGAACCTGCTTCCTCCTCAGAGGCCTGATAATAAAGAACCTGAAACCCCAAAGTGGACTCGAAACATTATTTTCCCAGTTATCGCATATTAAAGAGTAAGTAGCGAGGTTCCAAAAAAAAAAGAGAAAAGTGTTAGATGTCCCCCTACAACTGTTTAAATAACATACCTGTCATTTCTCTTTTCATTGTTAACATCCTTTACACTTATACTGTAACTTTAAAGTCTGTTTCAAAGCTCTTTTCAAAATGTCTGCTCTAGTTTGAGATATGTCCTCTAAATCACTGTAGGATGTTAACAATAAAAAGAAAAATACAGGTGTGTTATTTAAACAGTTGTAGCAACACATGGGGATGTGTAATACTATATTTTTCAGAACCCCACTACTTACTCTTTAAAGAAGTTCTTAACAAGAAATCAGAGTAGCTGGAGTCTGCTGTGCATAATTTGAACAAGGACCTCTGCACACCCACACAGAATGGGGTCTTGGAAGACAACATGGTGACTGGCCCTAAAAACTGCTAACCTTCTGTAAAGCAAACTAGATGTTTTGGAAAACCATCACAACAACCTCTGGCTGGTTGGGCTGTATATACAGTATAATCCCATCGAAGCTACTTAAAATGGGTTTAGCTCAGTCTGATCTATGCTGGCATAGGTGTGGTGGTAGGGCTGCAATGCTACATCTCTTGTGGGACTACTCCCCCATCTACTGGTCTGGTCTAGTGCACTGTAGCTCATGCCTTGTCTGAGATATGCCTGTTGGAGCTGAGCCTGGTATCTGACAAATGCTGTCATGCTGCCTCTGGCTTTATGACAGCCAAGAGAACAAGCCTTCTTAATTGGGAAAAAAAAACACAAACCTGAATGTTACTCCTTAGATAAAGGGCTGCCTGATTACCTAGGTTTCTTAAATAAGGATTGCTCCAATATTTCAGCAGGGGCCTTGAGGGAATCTGGAAAGAAGTTCATAAATATATTGATTTTCACTGATTCTTTCCCAGACAGCTCCCTGGCGAGAAGAAATGGATTTGTGAACTTAGGTGTGTAATACAGTGCAGATTTGCAGTGGTTTGTATGTATAACGAAACTGTCAGACAAACAAACTGAAGCTTTTTACTTACTTTGAATCTGTTTGCTTGTTTCTGTGTTAGTTTATTTCTGCTTTTTTATTATCCATGATTTGGCATTGTTATTGTTTTGCTTTGCATTCCTCTTAAGAAAATAGCAAAAACAAAACTTCTAAACACAAGAATATATGAGGTTGTATTTAGAACTGCCACTGTGTACATTATTAAAATAGCCCCCATGGGTTTGCCTTTGTGTAGCACAATCAGTTTTATATTGCCTGCAAAGTCTGCTTAACCAAGATTGTATTGTTTCCTTTACAGAACCATAGTTATCTTAAGCATGCATTAAAGTACAAGGTTGTTCAGTGTATAAAGACACTGTACTACAAAAATACATTGTTATCGTGCAGTCTTGCTCCAAAAGTATTTTGATTATTATGACCTGCCACTTTGCTTACTCAGTCCATTGATTACTCAGGAGGCTTTTTGCACAGACTGAGAGAGAGAAAGAGAATCACATATGCATGAATATAAAATACAAGTGAATGATTTTTAATTCAAATTGTTCTATCCAAATTCCCTGATTGAATATTGAACTCATTTTTTTAATTTTATTATTACTGCTCAAAACCCTTGAATGGGATAGCAAATCATAATAATGGCAGAGACATCATATTATCGTTCATCCCAAAAAGACCAGTGGCCTAGTTTACGAACCTCAAAACACCTGCACCACATCGAGTAAGGGTCCCCAAAGGCTTTGACAGCACCCCACACCCATTATTATAAATGTGTCAATAAATCAGAGATTACAATACATTACACTGGAAGAAAATTCAATTTGTCTCTAGAGGCCATTTAAAAAGTTCTTATTAGATTCCATATGGCAAAACTATGCAGTCAATCTGGACTCTTAGTATTGTGTACGCCCTCCCTTGGCCTGAATTAGTTCTGCAAACTGGAATACTTGGAACACCCCTATTTCTGGCTCAATCTTGACCCATTCCTTAGCATTTGGTCTCTTTATTACCACTCCCACAGAGCCTGCTCAAAATATTTTACAAATTCAGTGTTTTGAGTTGAGACCATGGTGAAAAATGGACTTCCAATGGCTTAGCTTTTGCACCACTTTACACTCCAAGATGTTGGCAAAATGTATTATTTTTCCTACATTAAAAATAATGTACTCATCACAAATTTAAAGATATATTTGTAATCCTGACTCACAGAACTGTATCCACCCCACAATAAAAGCCAAGCACAACTCATTCCACTGTATTATATCAAAGTGCTTGTATCTCCCAGGTGCACTATTGTTATAAATCCAGAGTGGTTGAGTCTCTCATCATGGAATAGCCAATGTTATACCAAACAACACAGATTCATTTTCAAGAAGAAGGAAAAAGTGGCCCCAGGGTATTGTAGCTCATTTTGCTCAGTAAAGCCAGGTTGGTGATGAAGGTTTTTGTATAATTATCTTTTTGTTTTTTAATCCTTTCACCTACCTACACTATTTCGCTGATTGTATTATCAATTGACACTTTGTTAATTGACGTCCGTTCATTCAGCCATTGACAAAGCAGCCCAACAGAGAATTTAGGAATGGGAAATGACACCTCAATAGTATATTTTCCTGTTGTAGCAAAACAACAAACACAAAAACAGAAGCACAGCTAGAACAGGACTCTTCTTTCAGTTGGGTCCAGGAGACTGAACCCTCTGCTGTGCTCTCTGACACACCTAATTGCCTGGGGGCTAACCCAAAGTGTTCTAATTATCTACAATATACAGAACCTTCTCTCACCTGCCTGCTGACTCTAATTACCACCACTATTACTCTGCTTGATTTTTATAGTACCAGGAAATCCACCTGAATCTCATCAAACCCTTGAGATCCTGTGATCACAGAGCCACCACAGACAGGGCGGACTCCTCATTGCAGTAAAATGCTCTATCACAGACTAAGCTCTGGCTTGTCCCGGCTGGCTATAGGGTGAATAAATAAACCTTGAAGCTTGTCTGCTGATACAGTTGAAAATATCAGATACTGTGAACATGGAGAGCAGAAACTAATTAAGCAAACTGAAGCATTAATAATAACCTTTCTGGCCTCTAAGCATTCTCACTTGCTGCGCAATCGCTATTGGTCCAGGATCCAGGCATGCAACATGGCAGGAGCTCTGGCTAATTATAAAAACCATTCAATATGAATGAAAGCATTTATTTTCTTAATTCCAGGTGCTCCCCACAGCAGGATGTAGAGTTGCCTCTACCTTTAGCCCCACCTTACTGTATTCTTCCTCAGTAGGCATTTCCAGATCCTCATCTCCAGCAATAGCTTCCAGTGCTTCACTGTTGTACATAAAACACAGCTCCAGATACCCCCCTATTGTTAGGGACATGACAAACCTTGCATATTGTAGAGTGAAATGTATTGGTAATCCTAGGAAAGAAAACGTGTTGATAATGTTAAATCAGTTTGCTGGAGGTGACTGGTATGAGTACAGTCACAGGGGTAACTTAGGTCAGAATGGTTGAAGTGATAAAGCATGTGAAAGAATGTATGGGAAAGGAGAAGATATGGTCAACAATTACCACGGTAGCTTCATAGAAGAGAGTAGTAAGTGGTTGGTTGCACTTGAATGGAGTAACAGCTGAATATCTCATTTCTATTATAATTAGTAAGATAGCAGAAATTAACTGTAGTCATGTAGTCTCTGAGCCTACGAGAGGCATAGAAGGCATACACAGATAGAGGATGTTCCAGTACCTCCAGAATCCTCGTGGACCACAGGTGTAGCGTCTGAGGGCTCTCTCCAGGGGTTCAGGTAATCCGATCAATTCTATAGTATTTTATTAATACTAGTGGCATGTATTGTATCTAAACAATAATGCAGAATGTAGTTTGGGTGTTTCAAACTAATGCTAAATATGATTAAACATGGTCTGGTCTCGTCTGTGTAGCATAACACAATAGTTAATTACATGTTTACCTTAATTCATTAACCTTAAAATATTGAATTAAAAAACAATACTGCAATACAGAGTGGGTATTACCTGCAAGATAGCTCACCATGGTGATACATGCTATTGTAAAGCACAGTTGCTTACTGTGTGTGCTTGAAGACATTAATGTTTTTTTCTGCACTATGGAGCTTGAAGTGTCTGTTACTGTGAAAGCTATAAGATTCAATCAGTGGGATAATGACTGCTGAATAGGTTTATATTTCTACTTCATTTGAATATTTGCATTAAAAAAATGATATAAAAATAATTTTAAAAAGCCCTTATACAGTAAAATATAATAGATTGTGCACTATGTCAACATGGCCTCATTTACCAGATTTGAATGAAATCAAGAAATAAAGAGGAGCACTGAAGAGAAAAAAATCTGCTATATTTAATAGACACCAGCCACAAGTGCAAGATTCACTCATTGCTAAAATGTAGGGAAAAAAACATTGATAGCTTTTGGTCATGTCTTCCCTTGCATCCAATTCCCTGATAGCCACTCAGCTGGTTCTAGTGTGTTAAGAGTAGTATCTAATAACACTGGCTATTTGTTGAGCCGAGTGAGAACCAAAACCATGAAACTCTGGCCTCACAACACTTCTGAATCTGGCTTGGAGCCGAGCAGAGGCAGGGGCGGGGTTAATGATTTTTTGTTATTACGTTGCGGCGTCTAAGGCAGATTATCTTGCTTATCAGATCCAAACTGCTGCTCTCTCTGAGAAGCATTCTTCTCTTTGCTTAATCAGCCCTTCATTGCATTTCAGATATATTTAGTAATACATGAAGAATGAAAATGAAGAAAAACACAACCATAACCACTGCATCCACCATTCTCAACTCAAATACAGCGCCTCTCAATACCGCATCATGTACATGCGACTCGACACGTTCATTGCGTGTGATGTCAGCTGCGTGGCTTCGACTCTGCAGTGGAAACACAACCAGGATCCTCCTAAGCTGCGCTGGGCTGGCTCGGTGCGGCCCTGGCACGGCTCAGTTGTACAGTGGAAAAGAAGTATAAGGATAGATATAGTTAACCAAAAGAGATCCCTGTGGCGTTCTCTAAAAGAGTAAGGACTGATCAGTGTGGGGAAATGCGTCACCAGCCAACTGCACTGATAGGTCGGAAAAACACTACTGGCAACTTGCCAAGCGTCTCTTCAGCTAGCTTTTTTACTGAACAAAACAATAAAAAGAAAGGCCTTTCCAAGAAAGAGTTTTTTTTCCTTTCCAGTGTAGAAAAGGGACTGCAGGTGTTGTGTGTGTATGTATATCTGCATAAACCACCGTGCGTCATGCTCTGTTGTAGTACTTCAGGATCAGGAGCATTTCTGAGAAAAAAAAAAAAAAACACAGAGGCTAATGAGTGATACCGAGAAGCAGAGAGTGCTTTCTTTCACTCCTGCTCGTTCAATAATTATTGATATTATTTTCTTTTCTGGTTATGTGATTATGTTACCTTAATACTGTTCTTAACAAAATTCTCAGTTCAAAGTAGTGCTCCACCAGTGACGACTACTGCTACTACTACTGTTTTGTAATTCTAAAGTAATTTGCATTAGAAAGTACAGAAGAACTCCCTCGTAATTATGATATATATATATATACTGTATATATATATTTCTTGAGCAATACTTAGGTGGTCTAACTTTTATAATATTCAACCTAAATGCATAATGGACGGGCCGTCACACATGGGATGCGCCATGTAGAATACATTGTGGGTGAGTAATGAAGACACGTACACTGTCTAATCTGTTTGTTCGTTCTGCATTGTGCAAAACTTAGGAACAGGACACAGTGCAATGAACATAGAGAGAGAGGTCTGAAAAAAAAAATGTTTCACTAATATTTTCCATAATTTAATGAGCAAAAAAACAAGATCAGTCCAGTCGGTAGACAACAATCACTCCAGTGATTCCAGGTGGATCCTTATCTTATCCACATCCCCATTTCTGTCTCTCTGATCACACATTGTTACCTGTGCCGCTGCTCCACACACATGTGAAGAATGCTCCTCCAGACGGTCAAAACCTCATTTTGGTAACAAGACCACAATTGCTAAAGCAGAAATACCTTATAATTCCATGCTGAGCATGTGCTTTTATAATATGTGATGGTTATTAATGCCTTCTCCATGTTGAAAAGAAAATCTGTGAAAGCTTTTCAAAGGATAATTGCCCTGAATTCTAAGGATGTGTGGCAGGAATTTTAATAATGAATGTTGTATTGAAGCAATCAGGCACATTATAGTGGATGTCAGGCTTCCAACAGCTGAAGCTTGTGCATAATGTTTTACCTAGGGGACATGATTTCACTCCCCTGAAGGCTTGGAAATGTATTGTATTTGTTGTTTATATGTATCTGAAATCCCCAAACCTAAGCTTGGTAAGCCCATATTGACATCTTCTGTTGTTAAGATGTTTTTTAGTATTAGACAACCTTGCTGCTTTATTCACACACTTGGAGCACTTCAGTCTTGCAACAATTGATTGAGGTAAAGGGAAGCTGTCAGGAATGGAAAGCATGGGAATGTGGATGCATAGGTGAATATTAGTGGTTTTAATCTTGACATTTTCTTTTGAACGATTAATCATCCGATCTACGATTAATGAATCGATTAATCACACCTGTTTGCTAGTTATAAGAAATTGTATTGAAAGACAATTACAAGTTATCACTTTCAGTGGCGTAATTTGACATTTTCTTTTGCAAAAAAGCAGGTTAAAATTGTTAAAATGCCTTTTATTGCTTCCAGGACCCTGATTGCCTGTAATAATGTAGGTGGTAATAATTACTTGACAATCACATTGCATACAAATTGAGAAGCTAATTTCAGAACAGCTTTAAACTTAAGGCAGGATGTGGTCATTGTTTTCTCTTTCAGCTCAACAGGAAACAGTTTAGTATATGAAAACATACTGTACATATTATCTGATGTGGTTGGTGGTGCATTATAATAGATAATAACTACTGTACTATGATTTTGTAAAAGTCTACAAAGCTCTGTAGTCTTCAAATTAGTAAACATAACAAACAATGTTGTCTGTAAAGGGGTAACACGAATGACCTTGTAATTACACCAGCATTGTAACATTGCATTGTAAAATAACTGTGTGCCTGTGAATACTGGTCTTCATGTGACTGCAGCATTGTAACATTACATTGTAAAATGACTGCGTGCCTGTGAATACTGGTCTTCATGTGATTGCAGCATTGTAATATTGCATTGTAAAATGACTGGGTGCCTATGAATACTGCTTTTCATGTGATTGCATCATTGTAAAATGACTGTGTGCCTGTGAATACTGCTTTTCATGGGATTGCAGAATGGTAACATTACATTGTAAAATGACCGTGTGCCTGTGAATACTGATTTTCATGTGATTGCAGAATGGTAACATTACATTGTAAAATGACCGTGTGCCTGTGAATACTGCTTTTCATGTGATTGCAGAATGGTAACATTACATTGTAAAATGACCGTGTGCCTGTGAATACTGATTTTCATGTGACTGCAGAATGGTAACATTACATTGTAAAATGACTGTGTGCCTGTGAATACTGCTTTTCATGTGATTGCAGCATTGTAACATTACATTGTAAAATGACCGTGTGCCTGTGAATACTGATTTTCATGGGATTGCGACCTTTCAACTCAAGAAGCAACACATTGGGAAAATCACAGGACGGCAGTTAGTTAGAGTCATAGAGAGCTGTAAAAAGATACATATTTTAATAGAATTTGTTGATGTACTCTAGCGTGAATGGAGTTCAGGGTTTTTAAGGTATAGTTGAATGATATGATGCTGTTGATAAATAATTAATTTACTGTTGTAGTGTCAGCAATATAATTCTAGCCTACATTAGCAGACTCACTGCTCAGTGTACAGCTTTTTACTGAGCTGTAAACTTGAGGATAATTACTGTGTGTTACATAAGATTACAGGAGTGAGTTACACCTAATGCCAGTGAAAGTACTCCATACATTAAATATTTAATCGGACACTGAGGGAAATGAGGCATACAACTGTGGAATTATACAGGCCCTTAGTGAAGCAGTGAGCTAAGCTGCTATTATACTACAGCTTTCCTGATAGGAAGGAAAGTGTATTATTACCAGCTGATTTATCTGGTGGCACATACAGTGCCGTGAAAAAGTATTTGCCTCCTGTCTGATTTTCTGCATTTTTGCACATTTTTCACATTGTATTTGGTCAGATTGTTTTGTGGGTTGTAGAGGTATATAGAGGGAGTCTGAGAGAAAAAATGACACCAAAGTTTGGTGCTTCTTTCATTTGTTTGGTGTGCAAGGTAATCAAACATGCAATCTTCAGGTGTGAAAAAGTCATTGCCCCCCCTAGTTAACTCAACACAATTATAGGGATAATTAGGGGCCAGCTGTTTGAGTACTTTGGTTAACAACCAGGCCTGATTTGGGCCAGCCCTGCCCAATATAAATCTGACTAACTTTGGCCCTTACCATCAGAGCGAAATTGTCAGCACACAGGTTCTAGAGGCACATCATGCCACGAACAAAAGAAATTCCTGAAAACCTCCGAAAAAAAGTTGTTGATGCCTATCAGTCTGGAAAGGGTTACAAAGCCATTTCTAAGGCTCTGGGGCTCCACCGAACCACAGTCGGAGCCATATTGTCCAAATAGAGAAAGTTTGGGACAGTAGTGAATCTTCCCAGGAGTGGCCGTCCTGCCAAAATCTCTCCAAGAGCAAGGCGTAAAATCATCCAGGAAGTCACAAAGAACCCTAGAACAACATCCAGGGATCTGCAGGCCTCTCTCGCCTCGGCTAAGGTCAGTGTTCATGACTCCACCATCAGAAAGACACTGGGCAAAAATGGGATTCATGGCAGAGTAGCAAGGCGGAAACCATTCCTCACTAAGAAGAACATGAATGCTCGTCTCAAGTTTGCCAAAAAGCACCTGGATGATCCTCAAGAGTCAAAAGTGGAACTTTTTGGCCGACATGGGCCCGTTATGTCTGGCGAAAACCAAACACTACATTCCACAGTAAGAACCTCATACCAACGGTCAAGCATGGTGGTGGTAATGTCATGGTTTGGGGATGCTTTGCTGCATCAGGACCTGGACGCCTTGCCATCATTGAAGAAACCATGAATTCTGCTCTGTATCAGAGAATTCTACAGGAGAATGTCAGGCCATCCGTCTGTGAGCTGAAGCTGAAGTGCAGCTGGGTCATGCAGCAAGACAATGATCCGAAACACACAAGCAAGTCTACATCAGAATGGTTGAAGAACAAGAAATTTAAAGTTTTGGAATGGCCTAGTCAAAGTCCAGACCTAAACCCCATTGAGATGTTGTGGGAGGACCTGAAAACGAGCAGTTCATGCTCGAAAACCTACAAATGTCACTGAGTTGAAGCAGTTCTGCATGGAGGAGTGGGCCAAAATTCCTCCACGGCACTGTGAGAGACTAATCAATAACTACAGGAAGCGTTTGGTTGCAGTTATTGCTGCTAAAGGTAGAGTAACCAGTTATTGAGTCTAAGGGGGCGATTACTTTTTCACACGGGGGCATTGGGTGTTGCATAACTTTCTTTAATAAATAAATGAAATATGTATAAAATTTTTGTGTTATTTGTTCACTCAGGGTCCCTTTTATCTAATATTAGGTTTTTCTTGAAAATCTGATAACATTCAGTGTCAAATATATGCAAAAATGCAGAAAATCAGACGGGGCAAATACTTTTTCACAGCACTGTAGCTGGTCTCAGTTTCTATAGCTGGTTTCAGTTTCTCCCCTCTGAGTGTTTCACCGTTAAAGTGGATCAGGGTGGGGCCTAACGTTTCCCAAGCTACAGTATGTGCTCCGGTTCACTGAATTCACTCATGGATTTTGCATCAACAATTGAAAGCAGTTGTTTTTCTACAAACACAAAGTCACCTTCTGACGAGAGATCTCATTCGTTGTTGATGTTTGGTTGGTGATTGTGCAAGAACTGCAAGGTATACATCCCCCCCGCATTAGAAATAAATAAGAGCTATTTTAATAACCGCTTAGGCATTTGATGCTGTCTTGTAGAACTGCCAGTTCCTCTTAATAGCAGATTGATCTGGAGCTGAATTGTCATTATGGGTTGTCAAACTTTTTCTGAAAGGGGAAAACAGAATCTAACCTTTTTCTTGTTATTGTGTGTTGTGTTTGCAGAACAGTTGTTTCACAATTGGCTTCACATTCTGGCCATTAATCTGTTTTAAAAGGCTGGTTGCACGCTACCTTTTGCAGGCTCGTTTTACAACATAACAAATGCTGTTACTGTTGACATCTGAGCTTGTGTTTACTCTATAACTTCAGTTACTTTGTCTTTCTGTTTACAAGATCAACTCTTTCTGGCATTTGAAATAGAAAGATTTCTTTAACCCACAACCTACAACCTTACTGACCTGCAAACCAGAAAATGCATACATGTTGTACTATACAGTTATCTGTCATTCAAATCCAAATTGCTGAGCTACACAACAGTTTTGTTGCACCCACACGGTTACCAGTGTTGTATTTGAGCAAGAACGCGCCAGAGCGCACCACAACGCCATTCTGGTATACTTTTCTATAGGCAGCAGTGATGTAGTCAAGTCGGAGCTTCCATAATAAGCAAGCTAAGTCACATGATTCACATCTCCTGCACAACTGTCTGATTCAGTCAGTAGTCCTCTTGATGCAATAAAAAGAGCATTAGGAACTTCTATTACGAACTAGTTCTTTAAGAAGGCTACAAATACTGACGAAGACGACAGCAACAGTGAGTCAACTACGACTGTGGACATAAACACAAACAAAGCCACTGACACACAGACAAGTAAAGATAGAGAAACACACTTTGTGGAAATACTTGTAGAAATTAGATCCAAACTACTACCTATTATATGTGTTTGTAGAAGTTCAGTATACAAATGAAATGTGACTAATTCTTTATTATTAGCTGCCTAGGTGCTGGGGCATGCTTGTTTTTAAAGGCATATTACAGTAGTTGTGGCCGGTGCTTGTATGTACTAACTGTGCGATCACATCTGTGACGGAGCCAGTCAGAGACAGTAAATGGCATAGCTACTATACATTCAGCCTATGTAGGGGAACCAATACTATATGTTCCTACCCCTAGAGATTATCTCGGCTCTGGTGTGTTTAAAAATGTAGATAAATACAAAGTACGGAAGCACTCCTGGGTTTATAGTATATTTCTCCATCCCCTCTTTTCTGTGAAACATTCTGAACCACCACTGTGTCAAGTCTTGTTTTTCAGGGAACACTATTTATGTCAATAACCTGAACACATGAACACAATGAAAGGACTCACGTCTCCACTTTACTTTTCAAGAGCAATACTTTGCTGAACAAGCAAGTGGTTTGAAGTTGTTAAGCCATAACAAAGGGTACAGCTCCACACAAGGGGTTTGTCTTCTTCAAGCAGCACTTTAGGTGTTGGCTTCTAGTTATTAGTGCTAGTAGATTTTAACACAGGCAAAGGACTAAACGAGTTCAAATGAGTCATCAGCTATTTCACCGTGGGCTGGGTTTCCATGCGAGTAGGCTGTGTGTAATATTATGTTACATTCAAAATACAGCCCCCCACTAGGAGAAAAACACTCAGTTGCCAAGAAGATTGAATGTGATTCTCAGAGTATAGCTTTCAAACTGTATGTGTACCTGCAACCCATTCCACTGTCTTCCTTCCAAATACGTATACGCTAAAAAACAAACACAAAGCGAAATAAACGGCAAACACAATCTCTGTGCACTGGATTTACCTTTGATCATGACTCCTAATGGAGAAAGATGGATGTGAGAGATGTAGTGTAGGCTTCCCAAGAATCTGTCAAGGGTGGGTGTTGTATCCTCTTGAAGCTTAACATAATTCTAGAGGGCATTCCTTTGAGCATCCATGTTTGTTTTCAAACAGGCCATTCACTAATGATGGAATGGGTAAGTGAAATTCCCCTAAGATGATATAACATTTTTTTAGAGAGGGACATCATTGATGATCATAGAGCGTATGTCACAGTCACATATACCTCAGAACATACCAGTATGTTCTATCCAAACTGCCATCACACAACACTAAATGACTAACCGTTTCTGATATTAGGTCCATTTGCTCTCCTTATACACACACATTTTCATTATTTTCAGTGAGCTGTTATACATTTAGTGTCCAGCAGGCACACGTAACTAAGGTATACCATGTACTTTCCAACACATTCATAATTCTAGGTTTTGTTAATGTAACAAGGAAGAGGCTGGGCACGAACCAGTGACCCCACGCACCACAAGCAAGTGTCTAAACCACAATGCAAAAGAGCCAGGCTCGTCTGCATTCGTGGTTTTAGAGCTTTTAACCTCATCTCACTGGAGAGACAGGACAGAGTCCGTAATGACAGTGTATCACGCAACACTGCTCATTACATTCGTAATTAGTGACTCTACTTGTTCAGAAAAATTATCAGCTGACAAATGAAACACATGAGGGTATCCATCTCTGTCATAAAAGATGCCATTTGATTGCCTGTGCTTTGGTACTCAATTATTGTGCAGGTAGGGGCAAATGAGGGAAAAGTATATTTTCTTATTGTATAATTGTGATGGGGTGAAAAAGCCTCACTTGTAAATAGTGTTTATTTTGTAGTGGTACTTTTTTTCCCTTCGCTCACATTCTGCAGTATAAATGTAATATAATTCCACCAGCTACATCAACAGCAGTATTCTCTGAATCTTCATGTTTAAGTGTGCCAAAATATATTACTTTATACTGTTAATAAATGTTCCCAGGAAAGACTTCATTTTAATGTGAAAGCAGCTGGTCAAACTGAATTGCTTAACTGATTGCTAATTTATCCAGGCTCAGCTGTATTTTAGCATGGCCCTTTGCGTTAGCAGTTGAGAGTCCAGTTACCTGTGTGCTCTCGTGCTCTGCTACATAGAGCTATTTTGATAGAAGCCTGTTAGGCAACTTTCGTTTTTCGTATGGTTAAAAGTGATTTCATTTTTCATTTAATAAAAGTGTGAAGCCCTGCGCTTGAACAGCATCCTCTGACTCCTGCTCCAGTACATCCGCACCCCCATTGTGCCTCAGTCCAGTATAGACATTTACTAGTTATTTGTTTTGGCCATGGAGCTGAGTCCCATGAATCAATGTTGTAGTTTTCTTACACCCAGAGGGAAAACTTCTCTTATTAATAGCGATAATGGCCCTTGTCAGCTTGCTGCATTGATCCCAAAATGGATGGTGCCGTATTGTGATGCTGAAACTCCTTAACGCAGGGGTTGAAATGCATCATTTATGTGTACTGTGATGCTGAAACTCCTTCTCGCAGGGGGTGAAATGCATCATTTATGTGTACTGTAATGCTGAAACTCCTTAACGCAGGGGTTGAAATGCATCATTTATGTGTATTGTGATGCTGAAACTCCTTCTCGCAGGGGGTGAAATGCATCATTTATATGTACTGTGATGCTGAAACTCCTTATTGCAGGGGGTGAAATGCATCATTTATACACTCTGCATGGTGAGGTCACATTGTTTCAATAATTAATAAACAGACAGCCCCTCTTGTACATTACATCATTATTTTTTCTTAGTCCTTTTTTAACAGGTGTGGAAGGGTAGCCTTCAGGGCCCTTGCTCAGGCTGCTGAGGCTGGGGCAGAGGCTGGGGCAGAGGCTGCCTTGGAGGCTGCTTGGGGCGGTTCCGTTGATATGCTGGTTCCCCACGTCCGGCGTTTCCCCATCCTTGCTGACGGCTCCGTGTTTTAGCTGCTGCGGAGGCCTGGAGGTGGTGCCTTGGGGATTGGAACAGTCCGGGTTACCGTAGTAACTGCCGGACGCTGTCGCCGTGCCTGGGTATGGGAGGGGAGCATTGCAGCCACCTGTTGAGACATCTCTTGCTCTCTGTGAGAGCGTTGCAGTATCTCCTCTACCGCTGGTTCAAAAGTATGGCCAGAGGAGATAGGCGCATCCAGTAAGGTGGACTTGTCCGCAACCGGGACCCTCACCTGAGACAACCACAGCTGTCTGCGTGCCATCACCAAGCTTGTCAGGCTTCTACCCAGGGCTTGCCCTTAGAAGCTGGAGATCTGTAGCAAGGTACCCGAGACCAAGCGTAGCTCTGAAGCCAGTGGTTCAGGAAGGGTTACAGATTGCAGCATGCCATCCAGGTAGGCTGTCAAGAGACCTGCCGTGTTGGCCAGGCGCGTTACTTGCGCTTCCGCTGTGTAAGCCTTTTTTAGGTGGGCTTCCGTGATCCTCCATTGGCAGTTCGGGCATACAGGATCCTTGGACAGGCCTCCTACTGGGGCACCTCGCACTAAGGCCGCTATGGTGGAGTCCACCGGTGAGAATTGTGCTAGCCTTATCGCCTCTGCGCCTTCCAAGAAGGCCAGTGAGGCTGCACTCTTGGACACACTGGGCGCTGAGGCCAGTTGGTGCAAGGAGGATTTGACCTCCTCCAGAAAGTCTGGGAACACCGGAAAAGGCTGGGGGGTTGAAGTCTGCGCTAGTCTGAATACAGACCTGTACAGTTCAGACGCTGCCTTCCAGGGAACCTGGAGGAAGTTGGAGTCGAGGCAAGCTCAGAGCTGGGGTCTGTCTCTTGTGTCAGGTCTTGTTCTTGAGACCAAGTGAGACCGATAGGAGCCGAGAGAAGCCGAAAAAAAAAAAAGGTGCGTATCATCTCATGAATACTGATACGACACCACATAGATAACACGGACATAAACAAACAAGATTGCTGCTTCCGCATCCAGCACTCAAAGAAAATCGCAGACCTTTGGCAAGCTTTTTGAGATGTTATAGTAATAAAATAATGACTTGGATCGCATTATTGAGGAGTTTGGTGATAAAACGAGTGATCAGGAGATGATTTATCAGTATGCACGACTATGAAGAGGTATGTGATAAATACAGTGAACAAGGGGTGGGGCGTGGCTGGAGATGCAGTACTGAGTGTCCTGTTTATATGCAGTACCTTTTAAACCTGTTTTACTGTGAAAAAAAATACTTTTAAACAGTGAGTGTAAAATAAACAGCGCGTGTGAAAATAAATTGGACCTGACGCCTGAGAGGCGCTGAATAAATGGACCGAGGCTATAACGCTAGAGGGAATCGAGTGTGCTGATGCAAAAAGTGATTTAGCACCGAGGGCGTCGATGCACTGAGGCGTCGAAGCCCTGGGGCACCGAGGGTGTCGAAGCACTGAGGATCTGGGGCACTGGGGATCGAAGGTACTGAAAAGCACTGAGGACACCACTGCAGGGAGCTCTGAAGCGCTGCAGGTGTCAAAGCACCGAGGAGTTGAGTCCTCGAGGCACCGAGGGTGTCGAAGCACCGAGGTACCGAGGCTATGAAGCACCAGGGACCCGAGGGTATCGAGGGTACCGAAGCACAAAGCTTAAAAGCCTCGAAAGTGTCAAAGTGCCAAGGTGTCGAGTCCTCGAGGCACCAAGGGTGTCAAAGCACCGAGGCTATGGGGTGCCGGAGCAATTCTCAGATGGTCCCTTCTGGATTGCGTGCAGTACACAACTGGTGCAACGCGTAGCTTGCAACGGGGTGGCATAGCCTACAGATGTGGAGAGAAAAGACAGAAGAGAGAGAGAGAGACTTTTTTTTAATAATAAATTATTATTATTGGACCTACACACCGCAGTAGGCCAGGCCTAATGGAGGAAGCATGCGTTTTTGTTTTTTTGTTTTTAACTGCAAGGCAGTAGCACACACAGACACTCAACAGCAAGTTGGAGTGTAAAGGTCTGCAGCTTTGATATAAAATGCTCAGTAAATACCTGACAAGCAAGCATATCCCAAAAGTATTGTTTTGGTGGTCATCTTCGAATTGAAAGGGAACATGTTTTTCCTTCAGCAAGAGAGGCAAACGTCAGGGCTCGGGGTTGGGTTCGATCACTTTAAGTTTCTCCAAATAGTTTTATTTCTAAATTCTAAGCCGACAGGTATCACTTAAAACAGAAAGGAACCTGTTAAAAACATGTTAATTATATGATGACATTTCCTGCCTTGTCTATGTAGTTTTGCAGATTGGACACTGGAGGATAGGATAGCAGAGAGCGAGAGAGATGGAAAGTGGAAATCAGAGAGAGAAGATGCAGTTTCTTAGGCAGAAAATTGACTAGATTTGCAGCAGTAATCAGCAATAAAAAAGAATCTTGGAATTTTATATTATCGAATTGCTACTGTGTAATGTAATAACTATACCTGTGTAGAAATGCAATTACATAATTTTTATTCACAAAAAAGAAAGTATTTAAAAGTAAAAGATTTTACTCTAAATATCACCATCTCTGCATTCACTTTCAATATGATATTAGATCAAACATTGCCAAAGTGAAAATAAAAACTCTAGAGCTTCCCCGTAGCTTGGAAGTTATTCACAATATTCCATACTGTCCCAGTTTAAGGACTTAAATCTGACCACTTTAGATTTAATCCAACCAGAGCTTTTTTCATTAAAATCGGGCAAGTCATTTTCAGATATCACTTTGCTGATGAGAATACTGATGATCTGATTCTGTGGTCCTCAGGAATGCCTGTGCCATTCATTAGAGACGTTATATTCGCAAGGTTAAATGACACAGTCGCCAACCTATACGTGTGTTGTGATGCATATGGTATTTGCTGCTGCAGGCTCCGTACTGTGTCAAGATACTTAATTCCTTGGATGAGTGTCTAATGTAGGCATAATTTATGTGTGCTTTATTTAAACTTTTAGAAATCAGCAACTGATATGGTGTATGCAACCCTTCATTTTCATTCAGTGTTCAAATTGAAAAACACCAGGGCTATACAGTATCTGTATAACTGATCTATCGGTTTTAACAAGTCCCCCCCCCCCCCAACTGGAAATAAATCATAAAACGCATTGTGACAAACCAAGGTGTGCTTGCCACATGCAGGATGGTATTCACTTGTCTTTTTGTGTAAAAAGGAACAGCACTCCAAAAGCACAGGTAAGGGTTTTTTTTTTTTTTTTTTTTTTTTTTTTTTAAACAGGGCAGGCCTGTATGTTTATTTTAAACACACAACAACATAAACAAAACCAAAACCTAACTCCTCCAGGAGTGCCAACTAAACATTTCAGTTCTAAACTATACCGGATAGCTGAGCTGTTTACCTCTCACAAAAACCCCATATAGTTTTACAAGCGGCTCAAAACACCGTACTATCTCTTTGTTCCAGCTCCCTGGTTGCCTCTCTCTAATGGACCTCTGGGTTCTCTTTTTATAGGATGTGGCTGTTCCCAATTAGCACCAATCATTCCATTTGGGAGCAGCCACATTCTCACATGATTTTGGCAAGGACAGGAATTAACCCTGTCCCTGCCAACCACCACCAAAACACACAAATACAAACACTATTACAGGCAGGGTTTTTTTTTCTGCCACATGCATTTCTATCAATATTATCATCAGCAACATGAATACTATATTATCATGTTAACAGGATGAGCGTTTGTTTAGTATTGACAATTACTGTAGTGTCACAAGATACCATGCTGTTGTACAGTAATGCAAATGTGCTGATTCTGTGCAAGGTGATACTCAGGCACAGGTGCATAGGACAATATATAAAATCAAACAGGTTACTGCATTTTCTATTTGCATGGCAAAATATAAAAAGGGTAAATTAATTACACTGTACAGTAGGTACACTGTTCTAGCAAAACACCCTACTATTAGGTTATCACAGGTTTCACAATTGATTTCCTTGAGAAATGTCCCCATTGCCGTGTAATATGTAGTTCCCTGTCAAATTTCCCATTTCTGAAAGAACAGTGTAAATATACATATTTTTTATCACTTCAAAATAAATACAGCAAACCATTGCTTATTGATGCACTACCTGTTACACAGTTCACACTGCATTTAGGAACTTGGCAGTCAGTTTAGGTTGCTTCCAGTAAATGATTGAACACACTCCATAGAGCTGCACCATTTCTTTCAAGTGTCTTCAACAAAAAAGGTACCAGGTGTATCAAAGATCAGAAATATTTCTGCTAAAGATTGCTCTGTGCTGTACAAAAAAGGGACATTTCACGTGTCTGTTGTTATTTTTATATTTATTTGAGTTTGTATTTTGTTCGATAATTCTCTAATGGTGAAAATAGAATGTCTTTAAAAGGTGGACATAAAACATGTAATATTCTAATATTTAGGAACGTTTGTTGTATAATAACTCTAGAGAAAATAATAAATTTTGAATGTGACAACACTATTTTTTCTGCTTTAATAAATATTATGTTTAGTCGTGAACTATATTGAAATACGTATTTTAAGACAGTGAAATGCTGTGAGAATAAAAAAAAAAACGCTCCAGCCTTCATCCTTTAGTCCGGCAGCAGTGAGTACATTTCACATTTTGGAACAGCAGAAGGAAAATCACTTCTTCCAAATTATGTTTTCCAAAAGAGAACTACAGTGAAGTCCAGCTAAATTATGAGCACACTCCAGACTTTGATGTTTTCTGGACTAATGTGCATAATATGTACCAAAGGACATTGTGCAACTATAGCCTTGTACACAAAATGTAATAGCGTGACTAGTGCTGTTCTCTTTAAAAGGGAAGGTCTAGCCAACCAAAAATAGATCATTTACAGCACAAAACAAAAACATATCAAGACAAAAACCTTTAGGCAAGATAGAACGTTTTATGCAACACACACGTGTGTGATTTGTAATGTTGACATACAGTATTTCTAAGCCCAGGCTTCAGTGATGTCCAGCCAGCAGTTAGGAACACTGTTATTTATGAAATGTGTGTTCCAGAGGTTCCCAAGTGGCTCGCCTGGTAAAAGCGCAGCCATGTGGTGTGCAGGATAAGGCATGCAGTCAGGGGAGCGAGGAGGTGTGCAACCTGGCTGTGCAGCGCGGATCTTCGTGCTACAGCAGACACTACTGTCCTCCAGAGACCGGTAGCTCCCTGACGTCTGCTCTTGAGTTCTCTTTGCTCACAAGTTGTGTTTTTTGTCACATGGTTTTATAGTAACAAGTTCTCCATATATAGATGATTTCTGCATTACTTAGAACCACTCCACATTTGATTAATAGGCCATTTACAATGGCCTTATCTGTTTCCTTCCCAGGTTGGGATCTGCACTTAAGATGTCACAAGCACATTTTACCTCTGTTTACTTTGGGAAAGCATGTCTTCAAAACCAGCATTTGTTTGATTGAAAATAAGGATGTACCGGTAACATTAATATTTATATTTGTATATGAAAGATGCTTTCAGGGCTTTTTCATCTCCTGCAACTAATCATTAGCTATCTCCTCTTTCAAAGAAGGCTCTGCACCTGTTTAAACCACAAGTACATTCATCATTAGTAATCAAGTATTGTATTAAATAATATGTACTTATACATTTTTGTATATAACTGAAATATAGCTATATTGATGCAAGTCAGTCAATATAGCTATATCTAATGCACACATTACTATTCACTAGTGAAGTATGTATGTATGTATGTATGTATGTAGGCAGAAAAGTATCTATTAGGGCTGTACAATAATACCGATATACAGGTATATTGTGATATTCATCAGGCAATACAATAACCGGTATTTTAACAACAATACCTGTATTTTTAGTTAAACTGATTCAGGGAAATGTCTACTGGAAAATGTCGGCTATTGCCTCGCGAGATAATCAACTGAAATTTTGAGCTGCTTAAATTCTGCAAAGCAAAGTCACATGTGTGCAATCATTTCCTAATAAAAAAATCTAAAATGATTGGCTGTATAGCATCAAACATTGCGCTATGTTGTTTATGCAAGGCTGAAGTAAAATATACTGGCGGTACTACCAACCTTATATACAGTCGCATACATGCCAACAGTCCCTATATGGTCGGGACATTCACGATTTCCTAGCAAATGTCCCGCGTCCCGATGCATAGGAAGAAAGTCCCGATATTTACACATAGAAAAAAAAAAAATATCCTGCACAGTAGAGTTAGTGAAAACCACACGCTGTGCTCTTCGTGCGGCTGACACATCTGCTGATCACTAACTTACCAGTATACAAAGGCAATGTTTACTGTCATGCTGGTGAGGTGTTGTTGAGTTGAGGGGATATGTCTATTATTACTTTGGCCAGCACCAAGCAAATAGGCACAACTGTCAAAGTGGTGGGGGCCAAGGTTGCCACAATTGTTTCTACTAACTTGGCTTGTGTTTTTCAGGCACAATAAAGACAGATCAAACGCATGAGAAAGAAAATATTATAAAAAGGTTGGTGTTTCTTATGCATTTTACTTAAAAACTAGACATTAGGGCGTCCCGGCTTGTTAATTCCTGCCTCCCGGACGCAGATGGTCAAACCCGGACAGGTGGCAACCCTAACTCAGGGAGACGGTGTTGAATTCTCAAAATGCTCTGCAACCCCTGTATAAACAAAACAACACACATTCTCCCCATTCATTCACTCACTCCCTGTTCCCCTTACAATACATGTAACATATATAAAAGACAGACGAGTCAAACTGAACAGACAACAAGTCCTGCAACAAAGCAATTGTCTGGGTCATTACAATATATTTTTTAATTATAAAAGTAAATATATATGAAAGCATGACCTCTATGTACAAAAATCTTCACTAATATGCAATTGAACAAGAACTGTTGAATATATGGGCAGCAGTGTGGAGTAGTGGTTAGGGCTCTGGACTCTTGACTGGAGGGTTGTGGATTCAATCCCAGGTGATGGACACTGTTGCTATACCCCTGAAGAAGGTACTTTACCTAGATTGCTCCAGAAAAAACCCAACTATATAAATGGGTAATTGTATGTAGAAATAATGTGATATCTTGTAACAATTGTAAGTCACTCTGGATAAGGGCATCTGCTAAGAAAATAATATTTATTGTTTCATACACTATTAAATGGCAGTGTTCATATGATAGTGAAAAATAAATACATATCAAGATACAGAAATAAATACATGTCTATGTATTCATTTATTTAAATATTTAAATTAATGTATTTATGTTTTACTTTTACCAAATATATATAGGCTCTCCTTCAGCATAGCTAATTCTCAATGGTCCTTTTTGTCCAGTGGGACCACAAATAGCGTTACTCTCATCAACCACTATCAAGAGAGGAAACCGTACTTCCTTGCGCCAATAGGGACCACAATGAGCGTTACACTGACAGGAAACCAAACATTTTGATGATTGATGATGATTGATGACCCAAAAAAATATCAAAAATTTGTCCCCTAAGAATTCTCAGCTGGCTGACTTCATCTTTCAAAATACCGCTTGTCTCAACTAATTGTGTAGCACTGACAGTTAACACAACAGGCTTGCAAACTGAAGATTATAGGATCATACTCCATGTATACATGAGCTTTTTTTATATTTAAATAAAGAAAGATTTTTTGCAGGCAAATGTTCCATTTTAAAACAGAAATAAATCATTTAATATAAATGATAGACATCACAATAAGTGTGTTCCCTAGTATATTTCGATGTTGACAGAACAAGTTAATTGTCATTGTACTTGGATGTTGTCTAATATACATATGCGTAGATAAAAGTGCCTGGGGTCTGAAGAAGAAAAAGAAAGAAGGAGATGGACATTTTTACCGTACTTTGGCGACTTATTTCTCTTACTGTATCACAGGTATTGACTTTGTTTTTTACATTTCTCCAAAGAGTGTGGGGAACTACACATTAAAAGTGGAATGGTGGTTTTGGCTGTCCATGGGCTAGAAGCATCGTTCTATATACTGTCAAGTACAAGAGTGTGGGGAACTACACATTAAAAGTGGAATGGTGGTTTTGGCTGTCCATGGGCTAGAAGCATCGTTCTATATACTGTCAAGTACAAGAGTGTGGGGAACTACACATTAAAAGTGGAATGGTGGTTTTGGCTGTCCATGGGCTAGAAGCATCGTTCTATACTGTCAAGTACAAGAGTGTGGGGAACTACACATTAAAAGTGGAATGGTGGTTTTGGCTGTCCATGGGCTAGAAGCATCGTTCTATATACTGTCAAGTACAAGAGTGTGGGGAACTACACATTAAAAGTGGAATGGTGGTTTTGGCTGTCCATGGGCTAGAAGCATCGTTCTATACTGTCAAGTACAAGAGTGTGGGGAACTACACATTAAAAGTGGAATGGTGGTTTTGGCTGTCCATGGGCTAGAAGCATCGTTCTATACTGTCAAGTACAAGAGTGTGGGGAACTACACATTAAAAGTGGAATGGTGGTTTTGGCTGTCCATGGGCTAGAAGCATCGTTCTATACTGTCAAGTACAAGAGTGTGGGGAACTACACATTAAAAGTGGAATGGTGGTTTTGGCTGTCCATGGGCTAGAAGCATCGTTCTATACTGTCAAGTACAAGAGTGTGGGGAACTACACATTAAAAGTGGAATGGTGGTTTTGGCTGTCCATGGGCTAGAAGCATCGTTCTATATACTGTCAAGTACAAGAGTGTGGGGAACTACACATTAAAAGTGGAATGGTGGTTTTGGCTGTCCATGGGCTAGAAGCATCGTTCTATACTGTCAAGTACAAGAGTGTGGGGAACTACACATTAAAAGTGGAATGGTGGTTTTGGCTGTCCATGGGCTAGAAGCATCGTTCTATATACTGTCAAGTACAAGAGTGTGGGGAACTACACATTAAAAGTGGAATGGTGGTTTTGGCTGTCCATGGGCTAGAAGCATCGTTCTATACTGTCAAGTACAATAGCTCAGCTGCCGCCGTACTGCAGTCATGCATTTTCTTGGCAGTGCAAGACGCCATCTTATGTTCTTGACCCTGAGGGATATCACTCATCCGGGGGTCCCGGAAGTCTTTCTGGTTCATCTGGCTTGGCTGACATTGTGTTTCCTCCAGCGGTGTACAATGCCTGTCTTCAGATCAAGCCTGGCAGGTATAAACACCTCAGACATTCCTTAACTGTGGCAGTGCCACCCTGCATTTAGCCGGAACAGAGATAATCTCTTTGGGCAGTTTGTAGCCCCAGGGCTCAGTGAGGTGTGCGGAATTAATCAGCTGCACCTGAAATGTCAACAGGCCTGCACCAGAGGCTATGCAACCCTGCAGCAGGACACTGGCCAAAGCTTTTAACCTCAGGGGAGAAGGAAGATCTACTGAGCACAAAACGTGACAGTAAAAAGAGTGACAGCACATAGGTGGAGCTGGTGGTGGGAATGTTCAGAAATGCTTTTTATATATTGTAATGCCTAGCTAGGCTTAATTGGGAGAAGGCATTTGGAAGCAAGCATTGTATTAAAGGAGCACTGTGACCTTTAGGATGTGCACAAGTACTATGTAAACGTGACTACTCTGGAGTATCATGATACATTGATACTGGCTCTTCAGTACATGCTTACAGTGTCTAACTTAACGGCATCTTTCTTTCTTTTTTCATTGCATGAACTATAAATGTATCCCCATTTTCTCCCTAATTTAGAATGTCCAATTATGTTCCCTCACCACAGCAACTCCCACAAGCTCTTACCAGGTGAGCCATTCAGGGACCAGAACATTATTTCAAGAGGTGTAGTGTACAAAAGGTTCCAGATGAATGGCTGTGTCTCCACAGTAGAGTTAGTTAATTTTTTTTTTTTAACAGACAATTAAATATTAATTTGGTGTTTTACTTATTTTACAGACATCACATACATTGTATGACGCTTTGTTTTCATAACCTTTGTTAATATTTAGGTCTGCTGCTGTTTTGACCACCTGAATCCTGTGATCTCAAATTGAAATAAAAATATATATATATATATATATATTTTTTTTTTAAACTGAAAAAACCCTGACAGCCCTCTGCTAGGCTGCTATATTTCCCTGACACCCTGGATTCCTAAAGCTACAGAGTTCAAGCCCTGGAAAGGTAAACTGATCTGGTTATCTGTTCCTCGCCTGTGTTTAAACAACCTCTGTAATATTTCTAAACAAAGCTGCACCTCTACCTCAGTCAGTGACAGTTGCTAAAGCTGTTTCCATCTGGACCTCTAATCTCCCGTAAAAGAAACAGGCTAATGAAAGTGCCCTGGGCACTTCACAGGCAGGAAATGAGAGGATTAAACCATCCTGGGGCTGTGCCAGAATTAACAATGAGGAAAACAAGCTGTGGTGCTTTGCACACATTCGATTTAGCTTTACAAAGCAGGCCCAGGCAGACTGAGGTGAATTCTGAGGTTAACGGGATTTCATTCACTTCACCAGTGGACAGCCCATCCACCCTACTGCACATGATCCCCTTACAGCCTGCCAACTCCCTGCTTTCAGTGTGCGAGTTTGTGTGCATATTATCGCTAACGTGTTCTGAAATCACCAGTATTCGTAGCTGCCATTATTCCTTGCAGTATCTGTCATCATTACTTCCAGCCATACGCACTGTAGGCTGAGCAGTAGCTATCCTCTGGGAATCTTGCCTTACATGACCCATTGGACTTTGGTTAACACTTTACATTAAGTGCCTCTTATTACTGTGTACTTACATGTAATTACATTGTCATAATGCATAGTTACAATGTACTTCATGTGTACATCTTTTTGCACGATATAACCCTACCCCTAACCCTATCCCTAATTCAAACTCTAAACCTAACCTTACCCCTAACCTAATCATAACTCTAAACCTAACCTTTACCCTAACCCTCTAACCCCCTAACCCGAACCCTTTTCTGACACAATTGTGCACTTACAATGTTATTATGCATAGTTACAATGCACTTGATGTGTAAATATTTTGCACAAATATGTCAGTACACAACTGCACCCCTCTAGGGTTATTGTTAGGGTTAGAGGGGTTAGGGTTATAGTTAGGATTAGGGTCAGGGATAAGGTTAGATTTAGGGTTATAGTTAGATTTAGAGTTAGGATTAGAGTTAGGGATAAGGATAGGGTTAGGGTTATGGTTATTGGTAGTGTTATAGCATGCAAAACGATTTACACATTAATTGTAACTATGTATAATAACATTGTAATTATGTGTAAGTACACATGTATTTACTAAGTAATTACTATGTAAATACATCGTAATTAGAGAAATTGAATGCAATGTGCTACCCAACTTTGATTTCCAGGTTGAAATTATAATTGTAATTACAGATTTTTCAACTGGGCACCATATTGTAAAATGATATTAAGTATACTTTTAATAGAACGTGTGAGCCACTAATAAAAGAGTGAAGAGTCCTGGCATTGAAAATGGTCCCGGCCTACAAATCTTACTTGGGGACATGTGTCAGCTCAGAATCTCCATGGTGACACACTTTGCTCTTCAAATGAGCCTTCAGTTCAACAGCGGGCAAAGGTAATAGTTTTTGATTGCTGGTATTGAGCTCATTGCAAATCATTTTCCTTGTATTATGATGATTTAACACTAAGCTCAGATGTCTTCATTGCACGGGGAATGGGAGAGAAGGGTGTCAGAGGTTTTTTCACCACATAATGACTTCATAATAAGATAGCAACTTGAGAACAATATTAGGCAATCCACTGACCTGCAATTGCACTCGTTTTAAAAATCCACTGGGCGAAAGTGCAAATCTGTGGACGCTTTGCTCTCTGCTCAGCAGTTTTCAGGGACAGCACAGGGCAGGTTTGGATTGTGTTGTTACAGAAAGGAAACATTTACAATGTAATAACGTACTTCTGCAGCCCTGGTTTATATCAGCCAGTATCAGCCACTTTAATTACACGCAGGTATGCTCGTCAGCCTCCAAACTGTAATCAGAGTGAAATACAGCTGAAACGATATCTGATCTGGGAATTTATTCTCAGCTTTTCTTTTCCATGATGGTTTTCATTTCCTGTAATTTGGAGCTGGAAACATTTATGGAACATCACATGGTTTTGGTTTACATAGCAAATCAACTGCAGTTGTGGAAAGGTACTGATTTAACAGAAATAGGTACTCTAATCATTTTTATGGATCTTAGGGCTTTATGGGTCTTACTTGTTTTCTAGGCATTGAAGCCGGACATAAATTAACTTCCTATCAGGCAGGAGTGGTGATGTTCTCCAAAAACGTCTTTAAATTAGCCAGTTTATTGGGACACATAGTTGTTTGATTGCTTCCCCTTCTAGCAAAATCCTGCATGGATAATTCTGTAAATGCAAACAGACTTATGAGGCAAAATGGATGCAGGGACCTAAATAAGGAACAATTTATACAGTGAAGGCCTTTTCTACACAGCATCAACACGGGTCTGGGTTGGATGTGATACTGACCATAGTACTTGCTACATAGACTTGCTACAGTACTTGGAAATCCTCACCTGTGATTGGTTAAAACCTCATCATAGGAGCAAAAATAGATTTAACTATTGCCCTCACATCCTTACACCACCGGGCAATAGTTTCAGTCTGTCATGTGATTGGTTCACATCACTGTCGATTCCGCCTCTTTTCACACCCATTTTGCTCCAGAAATATGTACTGCAGATTCAGCTAATACTGAGGGTGCAATAGCTTCAGTCTGTGGCTTTGGATATTATAGCCCCCTGTCGGTAACCATAGCCTTCCCACGGGTCAAATACAGTGCTCAATTTCAGACCTGTTGCAACCCACAATCTGTATACACTTTGGGAAATACCATGCACAGTCATCTCAATTTTCCTCCCATAATCCTGACCAAATTACCGCAGCTTAGTAAATGAGACCGTTAATGCTATAGCAATAGTATTATCTGATGTGTTTTAACAGAGGCAGTTATTTCTATAGAATATTAACTGGTAGGCAGATCAGCACATCGTCAAACTGTGACCCTTTGTTGCTAAACGCCCAGGGTTTCCACATACACCCTTCTACCAACAGGGGTCACTGTGGGGCAGAGAAACATACAGTCCAGTAATGCCACCTTGGAATTCACTTTTGTTTATGTCCCCCAATAATTTGCTGACACTAGAAAAGATACTGGTTTGTTTTTTAAAGTGATCAAATATTGAAAGTATAAGTAATATATGAAATATAAAGACACGTTTCGCATTTAGCCCAGTTTATTTCGGTGCATGTGAATACGGGTCATGCAGCAGTGCTTGTGCGCTCTGTGTTGTTGGAACAGAAAGCGATGAAAAGTGTTGCTGGGGGGAACATTATCTGGATGCATTGTGATGCTTATAAGAGTAATTATATTTCTACAGATTAAATAAAAGGTGAGAAATGTATTCCCCAAGTGATTTATGAATGACCTATTCATAAACCTATTGTATGAATAAAAATACAAAAACAACCAGAATGATGTTTAAAAATAATATTGCTATGATACAGAATACAGCAAAGGTAAAGCAATGCATTTCATGTGAACACTGCAGGCTGTTCTTTACAACGAGCCTGGAAATAAATACTTTAGCTGTAGTCAAATCTTTATTAAAATGTAACATACAGTATAATATTATGCACTCAATGGTAAGTAAAGTAGACAACCGTTTCAACAAAATGTCTTTTTCAATGAAGATATTACATTGCTGTCTCATGCACTGTGCACATTCCAGAAATATCTTTTTTTTTAACATACTCTCAGTTGTTTTCATATGCTCAGAGTGCTGGCTAGTAGTTCAGCATCTAGATACATTAACTCATGCTTTGTTTATAGACTGTTTTCTTTAAAGGGGAAGTCTCATTGGAGCTTTGTAGGATTCATTAGAAATGTGCAACATACTGTATGCGTTGACATTCGCAAATATCTGAAATACCTGCTTGCCTTGTTATAGGTATCTGCATGTTCTGCCCGCGTTGTTGGACAGCTGGGCTCTCACGCCACATGCAACACGAAGTTAAAGTTCGATGGAAACCCTGAAGGCTTTTTGGAAAGTCAACACTGTGTGGTTTGCAGTTTGCGTCCAGGCCTTGCCTTTCCATTCAATTCAATGGGCTGAGATGCCAGTTCTTTACACTATGCGTTACCATGCTGTCACCATGGCCTTTTACACTTTGCTATGCTTTTTCTGGGACTGCCCCAAAAGGTTCATTATGCTACTGATGACACATGAAGGAATGACAACGCAATAGCAAAGGGTAATTAAGAGCACTTCAATATATGTCAAAAACAGACAAGAATAATAATCATGATATTGCCCAGGCCAAACAGAACTCCCTTCCCAGCACCTCCTTCATCTGTAATGACATATTCTCATCGTAACAGACAGCACAGACACAGTAAAATGCTATCCTGAGACACTACTGTGATCTGTTCTCTTCTTATTTCTTTTGCAATAGCAATAAGAAGTCATGTCTTGGTTATGAATTCACTTGCTGTGCTGCACCTATAATCAGTTAATAGTAACAGATCTAAAGACATAAAGACAGCCTGATTTGAAATGTCAAACGCAATTGAGCCGAGTGTCTCTATCCCTTTGAATTATAAAGCAGAGTCGTGCATGCAGAACTTGTACAGTATACCAGTGTACTGTATTACATTTGCTTAGCCACAGCCACGTCTGTTCCAATCATCAATACCATTGCTAAGTGTGTATATATAATTTAGATAATTATCTCACAGCTCACTCTTTATTGCCTCTCCATGACTTAAGTGCTCTGATATAATGAGGTTCCACACAATGTGCTTGCGTATCATTTATAGCTGTTAATGGATGAGCTAATTAACATAGTCAATTTAATAAATTATTTATGTATGTATTTATTAATTTATTTAAAACCGAGATACAACATGTAATTTCCAGAGAGGTCGTGTATGGTATGGGGGTTAGGGAATGAAAGCCATTTCAATTAGATTAGTCAGAAGTAGTTAGAGAAGCAGATAGAGAAACATATATATATATATATATATATATATATATATATATATATATATATATATATATATATATATATATATATATATATATACATACACAGGCTAACTTTACTATAACAAACCCCCATGGTAACTGGAGAAATGTTCGTTATATCAGGGTGTTCACTATAATAGGCTTTGGCATTTTTCTGTATCAGAATAATGACAAAACAGCAAATTTGAATTGAATATCAATATATAGTACTTTTATGAAGATTCCTTCACATTGATCAACATTTAAACGGTATTGTGACAAGGTACTCGTGTCACTTGTGTGGGTAACCACATTGCAAGACAGAGAGACATGGGAGTTGGAGTTGAAAACGCCGGCTCAGGCGCGCAGGATTTATTAAACACAAAACAGAAAGTAAACAAACAGGTCATGTGACGCTACCAACAACAGTAACACACAGAGGACACATACAGAAGACTGTATAAAAGGCAAAATAAAACACAGTACAAAAGCTACAAATAAAAGGTGCAACACAGGGCAAGCGCTATTCTTACTGAACAAGGCGTCCGCTCTAGGAACCTGCTACACTACGTAACCCGCGCTATACATTACTTGGGATCAATATCCCCTAAACTAACCTACTTATGAGCCGGTATTCTTACAACGAATCCTGCTTATTCATACGGCCTTGGCTGGGCATTGCCTTCACAAGTACCGTGTTGCAGTTTAAGGGTTTGTGGCAATGTGCCCCGCCCCTATGTGTATTTTTGTGTTTTATGTTGTATGTTGCGTGTGTTAATGCTGGTGTATTGTAGTTGGTACACGGGATATAATGTGGGTAATGAGCACGAGTGTTTAAAATGTATAATTGTATTTAGGCACGGGGATTGCACTTCACTTCACGTGCATTTAAAGTACTAATATATGAGCACTGAGTTTTCACAGATTAGTTCACATGCTGGGATTCAAGTGAATAATTAATTGGTAATTGAGTCCCAGCACAACTGTATATATAGATGCACGTTTTACTCACTTGGGGTTTTTTTGGGTGTTTGGTGAGTAGAGAACGGGAGAGAAGGAGAGTAAAAGAAACTAAAATAAACTAAAGAATAATTATTTGTTTTGACTCCCCGTGTTTGTCTGTTAGTCCACTGTTCGTTTAAGTGTTAGTCTGTTTTGTTTGTCTATTTATTTTGGCCGCAAGTGCCGTGTGCTGTTTTTGTTTAAAACCTTTTTATTTTGTTCATTATTAAACGCAATTCACATTTCACTTCGCAGTACTGTGTGTTTGTTCCGGGTCTGACGTCACCACTACAGCCTGTTTGTCACAGGGTTGCGTAGCTGTAGTTCCTGCAGAGCGGACGCTCTCATCCTGAGGGTACACAGCGCCCCTCTGTGTAGCATGGCATCACCCAGAATGATCCCCACCAGATGTTTTTATGCTGACAGACACTCAGTCGAGACCCGCCCACCTGCTGACTGAGAACCAGCACGACCAATCACTTGCTGCCCTTCCTCTCAACCAAACTTAGCAGGCAATAAGTCTCAATCGAGTGCCCGTCTGTAAACAATCATTTGATCAAACATAACTCCAAAAAACACACAAAATTAACCCATTTCCGCTACAGGTATGTTTAAAAGAAAACAGTAAAGGAAAGAATGTACACTTACATACTGAATACAGTAATTACATGTCCTTCTCTTTGTCATGGATGATTCGTACTACAATAGGTCATCTGTGAATTAGCATTATCTTTGAATTAGTCAACCATGGTCTTTGTTTTCACTGAGAGAATAACATACTTGACACTGGAGAAAGTTCAGCGTCAGTCAGTACTGAGATCGTTGTATCCGGGTCGATCCTTATGTGATCGTTCTAATAGGGCTAATTTGCATTGAAAAAATTGGTTCTTGCTATTGGGATCGTTAAAAACAGGTGTTCGTTATAAGAAGGGTTCGTTATAGTGAAGTTAGCCTATATATATATATATATATATATATATATATATATACATATATATATATATAATCGGATTCTGCCGAGTCAACGCCCCAGTTTGAATGATCGCCCCACCCCAACTTTTAGTTGAAAGTCAAATTTTCACCATTCATGTTTCATTATGTGGTTTTGCTGTGGACATGCTGCTGCAGCTTTGAATTGTATTTCACCAGTCATTAAATATGTTACGTCTTGATTCTTTAGCGTGACTCTGCGCTGCGCTCTACCTTTGGATTTTAAGCATGCTTAAACATAATCTATCTACCTATGTATGTCCACTGTTTTGTCATTTCAAATATTTTCATCAAACAAACATTACACTTTAAAGCTGCAGTCTCCAGTGCAAAAGCACATCATGAAAAACCACATTTGTAGGTGAAAAATGCTAGAATAAAAGTTGCTACATTTAAAAAATATATAAACACGTGGAAATTCTGGTCCACTAAAATAAATGGCTTTACATAATCTCTGGAGTGTCCAGTGTGAAACCACAACACGAAATAATAAATTACCGTAGCATCCAAACTAGCACTATAGCATTAAAATGTTCAATACAAAGAAATGCCTGTTACAAGCTCCTGTAAATACAAAACCAACAGGGGACTATAATGCCTGAAGCCAAGGGGCCTTTAGTTTCCTGCTATGAGCTGAGGCCTGCAGTCCATATTTGTTTTCTGAATCAGTTAATTAAGTCATGTTTTTGAAGTCCATAGCGCAGAGTTATTAAAGTTTTTTTTGGCATAGAACTGTCTGATTAACTTTCTCACTACACCATAGAATTCTCGGAGGAGTCCATTGAGTTTGTGAATGTCGTATTTATTTACATCGTGGAGTTGGATTTGTTTGAATTTTAGAAAGTCAGAAAACACTGAAACCGAAGTTTTTATGATGATTTTAGTGTTTGCACATCTTTGTTTTGTAGTATATTTTGTAATTCATTTTCAGTTACGCCACAAAATCGCTGTCCAGGAGGCAGAGATGTGGGTTTTCCTGCCATTTTGCTTTGTTGTGTAAAGACAGGATGGGCATTCAGCGTGATGATGTAATTTGAGGGAGTTTATAAGAAAACTATTGACTGTAAGCAGCGTCATGGGGGCAATATTTTTGGTCATGTGTTGAGGTTTTAACCAATCACATGTCAGAATTTCTAAGGACTGATTCATTAACAAATAGGAGACACGCTATTTAGCTTCTAATTTACAACAATGAAAATCAGACTCAGGAATTGCAATTGAGCGTAAAGTGTGTTGTTCTTTTAAAAAAATAAATTGTGTTGCACTGTAGTGTTCTAGAGTGTGCACGGGATGCCATCTGTACACAGATTATGTACTCAAATTCAAAACCGACATTGGTTAATTTCTTACCTGATTTCTAATGGTAATTTAACTGTGTTCTACAGGGATCAAAGAGCCATTCCATGTGTTGATGTGGAGTTCCTGGTCACATCCTCTGTAACTGAGCTGCTCAGGAGGAGCAGGACTGGTGGCCTGTCTCTGGTCACATGGTACAGAGAGAGCAGAAACAGCAAAGGAAGGAAAACATGAGGGTGCTAAGCCTGGATCCCATGGTTTCCTTCTTGAAAGGGTCAATCTGGAATCAATCAGTGTCACTGTGTTTTGCCAGCTGGTTAGGGTTGTCACTTATGAGTCTGAAATCCTGACATACGCTAAAACAGTTTATTTTTCTCCTTTGGGGGGGGTTCTGACTCAATAGAAAGTTCAAAATTATCCTGCTTTATATTTCATAAGAACATAAGAAAGTTTACAAACAAGAGGAGGCCATTCGGCCCATCTTGCTTGTTTGGTTGTTAGTAGCTTATTGATCCTAGAATCTCATCAAGCAGCTTCTTGAAGGATCCCAGGGTGTCCGCTTCAACAACATTACTGGGGAGTTGGTTAAAGACCCTCACAATTCTCTGTGTAAAAAAGTGCCTCCTATTTTCTGTTTTGAATGCCCCTTATTTACTCTCCATTTGTGACCCTTAGTCCTTGTTTCTTTTTTCAGGTCGAAAAAGTCCCCTGGGTCGACATTGTCAATACCTTTTAGAATTTTGAATGCTTGAATCAGATCACCGCGTAGTCTTTTTTGTTCAAGATTGAATAGATTCAATTATTTTAGCCTGTCTGCATACGACATGCCTTTTAAACCCGGGATAATTGTGGTAACTCTTCTTTGCACTATTTCTAGAGCAGCAATATCCTTTTTGTAACGAGGTGACCAGAACTGAACACAATACTCTAGGTGAGGTCTTACTAATGCATTGTAAAGTTTTAACATTACTTCCCTTGATTTAAATTCAACACTTTTCACAATATAGCCGAGCATCTTGTTGGCCTTTTATATAGCTTCCCCACATTGTCTAGATGAAAACATTTCTGAGTCAACATAAACTCCTAGGTCTTTTTCATAGATTCCTTCTTCAATTTCAGTATCTCCCATATGACATTTATAATTCACATTTTTATTGCCTGCGTTCAGTACATTACACTTTTTTCTATTAAATGTCATTTGCCTTGTCTCTACCCAGTTCTGAATGCTGTCTAGATCATTTTGAATGACCTTTGCTGCTGCAACAATGTTTGCCACTCCTCCTATTTTTGTGTCGTCTGCAAATTTAAGTTTGCTTACTATACCGGAATCTAAATCATTAATGTAGATTAGGAATAGCAAAGGACCTAATACTGATCCCTGTGGTACACCACTGGTTACCTCGCTCCATTTTGAGGTTTCTCCTCTAATCAGTACTTTCTGTTTTCTACATGTTAACCGCTCCCTAATCCATGTGCATGCATTTCCTTGAATCCCTACTGCGAGAATGAATCTTTTATTTCATATTGATTTATATGTAACATTTTATTCTCCTTCATATCTTTTCAGTGTCCTGTCTTCTGCAATAAAATAAGATCTTTGAGTTATTCTAGGATCAGATTATTACAACAACTATTCAAAACAGAACTGTCAACAGCTATCTAACACAAAACAGGGATCAACCCTGAAAACTCAGCCTGAATCATGACATACTGTAATTTTTTGCATATATCACGCATCCTGGGTATGATATTCAGGTTGTGTGTTATGTACAAGGTAGTACTATGATGATTTTTGCCGTAGTATGGAAAAGGTGTGTATTACGAAACAATGTGTGTGTTATACACAGGGTGTGTGTTATATTAGAAGAATTATGGTAGAGTATTGACAGTCAAACCTTAACACTTGTTTAAGGGACTGATTCAAATGCTACTGTATGGTGTTTAGAACAAATCTCCTTTGCTGAATGTTTCCCTGCCATATATTTTTCAGTTGCATCTCTTTTTATACATTGATATTTATATTCATCTTTCCTAGTGTGACACTGACTTTAAACCCAACACCCCTTAAACTCCAAATTAAATAATTGCTGTGCCAGGCATGAATACACCTTTAAGTTGTCTTAAACTTTCCATGACACACCATAATAAACTTTTACAAGGTTTGTAATAGACAATACTAAATGAGACAACGTGTACTTGGAAAGCATGCAGCAATAGAAAGGGAATAGTGAACTGAAAACTAGTCTCACAGCCAGCACAGTCCTAGCCCCTATAGCTACATTCCTAGATATCTGATGTGCAGAGTTGCCCCCTAGTGACCATTTCAGGTGGTTATTTCTGTCTGTTTGGAAATTGAATACCGTCCCAGACAAACTGACTGTGCAAAGGAACACGTGCCATTTTTAGTTACACCACCAGGAACATAAAAAGGAATGGCTCACCAAAATGCTTCTCCATGCTTCACAAAGAACTGCACAAATAAATCCACCTTACAGGCCTTTATTTATAATAAATCACAGTAACCAAGTTGCTTTGAAGTGGCTTTCTTAAATTTGGGCAGGGAAATAAATGTTCCATGCAACAGTAACTAGAAACCAAAACCTGTCCATTTAAGATGCGATTCCGTAATGTGAAAAAGATCAGAACACAAGTGACTCACTGGGGGAAAAAACAGTGGATGTTGTTCAACCACAATGACTACTTCTCGCTTTCTAGAAAGTAATGTTGGCACCTGACCAGAAATAAGTTCTCTGGAATAATGTTGTTTAAGGGGGTAACTATTTCATTTTGCTTTCTTGACAGTCTATTAAATTAACATAATAAACACAAGATTCAGCTGGAAAACAGCTAAGTAAGAACAGATGGTTAAAAGTATTAACAAAATACTTGGCAGCGCTTGTGTTTCCAGGTTTCATTTCCATGTATGTTTAGACAGTTGTATGTGTTTGTAGCAGATGGCATGCTCAATATTTCCAAATACAGATTTTAATTACGCTTCACACCCTAACCTCCTAATCCCCAGAATAACTATCGCCCCAATGTTTGCATACTTCTACAAAGAGGTAGATTACTCGCCCGAACGAAAATCATTGCAATACAATAGGTCAGACCTGTTTATGTGCGGAGCTGTCTGCATGTTTATGTTCAGGAGGGAATCAAACCCCCACCTGGTATCCCTGCACGTTACAGTTTCATTAAACAGGGTTACCTAAACGCTGACACTCATGTAGCAGTGCTGTGCAGGGGAAATGCGTTGACAAATTAACTTATGTGTGATGTTAAGACCTTTATTGGCTGCAGTGCAAGAATACACTCTGACATACATTTGGTCTTAAAATGCCTATATTTAGTTTCCCAATTATGGTGCCCCACACTGTTTTATTAGAAATTAGACATGCTGACCCACGCCGACAACTTTTGAGATATCTACTCCCCATCTCCTGGCCACACTATGTATTACATTGTATCTTCCAATGCAAAGTACAATCTCACTGGAGCGCAGATATGAAAAAGAGTTGCTAGTATTTTTTAATTATGTGTAACTTTGTGGAAGTCTTATATTACAGATTTGATTTTCCTATAATCCCATGGTTCACAGTTACTGTCCTATTGTTTTGTGAAGCTTCTACATATGAAACTCAGTTCTGGAAGGAAAGTCGAGCCCCTTTTCTCTGGGTTTGACAGTGAATCGCAGCATTAAACAGACAAGGTAATCTGTTGATCTGGCAGTTGATTTACAGTAGTGCATCTCCCAATTTCCTGTTTTCAGTTCAACTTGTTCTTTCAGATGAAACATTTGGTATTACATTTCAAGCAGCATTTCAGAATGGGCCTTTGTTGTATGCCTGCTAGACTCAGGTGACCATGGAAACCAGACAACCAATTATTTTAATCTATGATTCTCAACATTTTGTTTTTTTTATACTCCAAAATCTTTAGCACATTTATTCTGAAAATAAAAAAATACCAATTATTGTGCAATTCTTCAAACCAACTTCAGACTGCTCGGAAGCCTTTAAATTAAAAACCTGAGTTGAAAAAGGAATGTTAATAACAAATTGGAGTAAAAGGGCTTTGAGAATCTTGTCTAGTAGTCTTAGACCTGAGAAGAGAAAGATGAACGCAGTGTCATCTTCCACAGTAGCAATAAATAATATGTTTTGCCACCTGGCTGATAAATGCTTAAAGGAGGTACTGATAAGGAAGTGCCGGCACAGAACATCATCTGTACCAGCTTGGCATCACTTCACTTTTTGAAACTAAAAGCCTCCCTTCTTGTATGGTCCTCCTAGCTTGTTTTTAGGTTTATGTCCAACTAGAAGAACTCTTCTTTTCCCCCCAAGATATCGTGACATTTAAAGTTAGTCACATGGTGTTTCAGCACGTTAATATAAGGAGTGTGGACGAACCCAAGACCTGGTAAAAGACCATACCGGAGTTGGGGTTTTCTGGCTGATCTGAAAATACAACCGTATCTTCAATTACAAGCAGTGCAATCATATCTTGAAGGCTTAAAAAGAGTTTTATACTGTAAAACAATATACTAATACTAATAAAATACAAGTTAAAAATGTGTTGAATATATTTATAAGGTTTATACTGAAGCAGACTTCTGAAGTAACATTTTTCTGCCTTTGTAATACAGGGTTCTGTGTGAAAGGGATTCAGAATGTGAACTTCAAATGCATGAAGTGGATTTAATGTACAATTGTGGCAGAATGAATTAACAAATTTAAACCATGATATTCATGGGCATCTCGATATCCATGCATTAGGGTTACCACAAAATTACATTTCACTCTTCATAAGATGGAATATGTGAACACCTCAATAATGCTATATTTAAGTTAGTTTTCATTGCTTTTCTTTGCTATACACTTACGCAACTGACTTCCCTGCATCAGTGATCCAGCTGTCTTTTCTTATGTGAAGCCATCAATCCATTACCATCATTTTGTATATTTGTGAACACCTACACAGTGTTGGTTTTATCCAACTACCCTACGCGATAGCCAGCATGCACTGTTATCCTGTCCACATTCATTAAAACACCTTTTCCCCGCAGTCACAATTTGCTTTGCGATAATAATATAATGGTCCATGTGCATGCCTATTATGGTAAATCAGCCCCAGGTACAATATTTTTTAAAGCTGCTCACTCACAAATTGAAAGCTCTAGAATTCATTACCACCCTAGTCCATTATCCAAAAAACTAAATGCACACAGCATTCGCAAAGCTGCATTAATCCACTCTACCCTGCAGTAAATCCCTTGCTTCAAATGTGCACTACTCCAGCCCTGCAGGCAAAGAAATACACTTTAATACTTGCCTAGGTTTAGAGAATAATGCCAACAGGTTTGTTGGAATGTATCCATGGCCGTCACTAGTTAGGAGGACACCGAGGTCATGTCCTTGTTGTTTATTTTGCATCATTAATGCTGATGCTTGTGTAAAAATTCTGGTAAAGTACAAGCCTCCTTAATTTTCTCTGTTGGTTTGCTGTGTGACATAGATTTGGAGGTTGAATAGTAAATACCAGTCATATAAATACTGCAGCTATAGCTTGAAACCTCAGTTTGACCTCGGTAGAATGTCAGCTCTATTGACGACGCTGAAAGTATCCCTTACCTGTTGTAAAAGTTTACTATGGTACTGTACAGCTAAGGCCAAAAGTTTTGCTTCACCTAGAATTTTAGGATTCAGAACCTAATTTAGATATTTATTTAACATCATGTAATCATAGTAACAACAAAATTATATTGCAAACGTCTACCAGATACCAAATGTAATCAAATATGTTCCGTCACACTAGTCAGCAGGTTTCATTCGACTTTATGAAGCAAAATTCATAAATCCTATAGGGTAATGCAAAGCTTTTGGCAATAGCTGTACATCATGTTGGGTATTGTGTCTCTCTCACTTACTGGCTTCATTACAATAATTTATTACATGCAGTAACTTCCAGGGGCCTCAGTGTAAACAATGACACCCACCCTCACAACTAATTCACGGCTCTATTACTTCAAGGCTGACTCCCTTTTTGCTGGCCCTGATAGTTGTCTAGTAATTGCAATTCAATTAAAAACTGGTTCTCTTACTTACAAACTGCCCTTGTGAGACCTATTATGAGACTTTTTAATTTGTTATACATGAACTCTTATAAAGACTCTATATGGACCAGACCAGACCTTACGGTTGTCTCACAGTGGTTTGTTGAATGGTATGGCCCACAATTAAGTTGATATTTACTGTACATCATTTTAGGTGCTTTAGATGAAATACTTCCTTAATATTGACATAGTATTGCATTTAGTTTGTGTCCTAATTGAAAAGGATTTTTAGGTTAAACATAGATGAAAGAAGACAATCAAGCTACAAAAACACCATTAAATCTTAGAAGAAAAAAAAAATCAAGAAAAATTCCACCCTCGACTTTAGTTTCAATAAAATCTGTTTTATTTTTTAACTGAAACACCTCTGTATTTTTTAAATAAAAATTGAATAGATTATTGAAACTAAAATTGCAGACTTTTTCTTTTAGATTTTATGCTGACACCTGATGAAGACTTTTTGAGAAATACTTTATACATTGCACAAAGGTATTGGATATAGAAATGTACAAAATCTTATTAATATTTGTAACATATCGAGCAAACCATGAATAAGGACAAGTTCCACTCAAAAAGAATGTGATGATGCTTGTTTAAATTGTGATGGTATATATATATATATATATATATATATATATATATATATATATATATATATATATATATATATATATATATATATAACTATACTGTTATACTATGAGAAATACTGCATTTTTAATGACAATGGAATACCTCTGTTCTCATTCAGTAATGATGAGAAAAACAATTCTGCTAAACCTGAGATCTGCACTAGACACCAGTCTCTTCCCTTTGCTTCCATACCATTGAAAAGGTTTTGCTGCAGGATTCAGTTCTTCTATTGGGTCTGTTTAATATTGAGTTTTTGTTTAAATGTTAGAGCTGGAGGGTAAAAAATAAATAAATAAAAAGCCATGTAGCTCTGAATCTCAGCTAACTAATCTGTATTGTGTAACCTGCAGCATCCTGCCAGGGAGCTTGCAGGAGACTCTTCTAGCATCCATTTAAATCCCAGTAACGAGAATATTTGAAGCTACCATCCTAGAGTCTATCTGTCAGTCATTTCTCAGTGATGTGACTGGAGGGACATTCGATTCTCGGCTTCAGTCTGTCCCTTTTTATCAAATGCACCTTCTGATGTTGGTATCTGTTTGAGTTTAGTGCTTCATGTAAAAAAACAACAACAACAGGGGTATGTTTTACATGGTTACCATGGCCGATGTTTATGGAAGATTTTCACAGGGCACACATGGAAAATTCCATTTCCTTACAAAGACTTTGGAAGCAGTGTAATCATATCTCACTTGAGACAAGCTAGTGACTCCTTTTAAATCACACTGATAAACATACAGATTGCCTGAATTTACCAGGAACATTCGAGTCTGAACTTTTAATTTTAATGTAACCTGCACTTCTGCTCCAGCTTTCCAGCATCAGTGAATTTAGAGATTTTTGAAATGTTTTCAATAATGGGTTGCACTTTAGACACACTTGACCTTTAAAGGGCATATAAATAAACACACACAAATCTAATGCTTGCACGAGCCACTCTGGTGCAGAGAACACAATGGGAATGATAATGGCAGAAAACCACAATAATTGCATGTTTAAAACACTCCTGCTGGATGGCTGTTGAAAACCGACAGGCTCTAAACATTCACTGGTGATATCTCATCTAGCGGTAAGACTGCCTGCACAAATGCATCACATGGTACTGTATGTTATTAGATACCACAGGTTTACAAGAGCTCTGGATATTGGGTGAAAAAGTCCTACAGTAGTATAGGCCACCTGTCAACCTTCTTTCAAAATGACCTGTCAATTGTTTTTGTTTTTTTGGTCAGTCTCATCCTGGCTTTTAGTAGATGCTGGGCGACATCAAAAAAAACAAAACAAACAAACAAACAATAAAACACAACAACATTTGCATTTTGTTAAGGCAGTGGGTGCAGTATGTGGGGTAATGCTAATAAACAAAATGGCTGCCAGATTTGCCCACTGTACCTTTTTATTCAAATAGCTGTTTCCAGGCTCAGGGTCAATTCTTGTTTTTCAATTCCCAATTCCAATTGCTATTGAAACAATTCCAACACATGATTGCTCAACATTGCAAATTAGCAATATTCTGTTAAAATGAGCTTCACACAGTGGCAACAGATCACTTCAATTGAAGTCACCGTTAGTCAATTAAACTGGCTTCAAATGAATGCAGTTGATGAATCACAACAATGATGTCTCTAAAATACCAACTCCAATTATTTCAAAGGAATTGGAAGTTTATTTTAAAAATTAATTGGAAATTGAATTTTAATTGAAAAACTAGAATTGACCCCAACCCTGGGTGATTCCCATTTGACAAGCTGAGATTCTTAATGTAAGCTGTTCTTAACTGTTCTCCAATCTATTTATTTGACAACATCATTGCTGATTCAAGGTAGAGCTATGTTTTGAACACAAGTCTGTATCAGTGCGTGCATTTGTTTAAATACGTGTTTATTTCCCTGTCCTGAATCCTACCCTCCCCCTCATTCACAATAACATTTTATTCACAGCAAAGAAATAGCTGGACTCTGCACTCTGCCTTGTAGTCTCCACTACGGAGACTCAGAAGTGATCAGTTCTAAGTGAAAATTGGTGTTCTCAGAAGTCATTCATGAGATCACTGTGACGTCATCTAGAAGGCAGTGCATGGAATCTCTGAGAATATATTGCTTAGCAACATCAGAGTTCTGTCTGCAGTGTTTAACAGGTTATCATGCTGCTGCTGTCATGTAGGGTGCTGCTGGACAGTGAACTTGAAGCCCTCATGGTCAGTCAACAACCCACAATATCCCAATCCAGAAGAGTCTTAAATACACCATGTAGCAAATAACTTTAACTGCAAACAAATCCAACATATTTATTGGGTTAGTCTACAAAAAAACCTCTCCTCAAATACTGCAATATTATTGTTTTTAAATCCGGTTTCAGACACCACACTGCTTTTCAGTTGTACTCCTGTGATGCATACAGGAAACTATGCAGGGTTGTGTTCCTCGTAACACAAAGTGGGAAAGAGGAAACCCACCAGAGTTAATGGGTCCTAGTTTAATTCTGCAGACCTTACTATAAAAGCTAGCCGCATGAATACAGATTTAGAAAAGGTATGAAGTTAATTAAAACAGACTCCATAATGCTGTGTATGGGAAGTCTGGAAAACATAATGGCGGCAAAACAATAAACGTAAATGACAGGTTGAACCTTGGTTACACTTTGAAGTCACATTTTTTTGTTCTGTTTAGAGCATCTTTAAAATGCCATTCAACTGCAAGTCTTGTATACGCTATGGTAATTCTTTCAAGCCAGATGCCTGGTTTAACAGAATGACAAAAACATATACACAGAATAAACAAACTAAGTCAATCTGCTGAACAGCACTCTTCAGAATATGTATTTATTAGCCTTAAAGTGCCACCTGGTGGAGAACATCTTTATACAAAAATGTAAATAGAATTGATCAAATATTCCATGAAAACGATCACAATTTGGACTGATGTGTCTGTAGAATGTGCTAACATATCCCAACAGCAGTGTCAGAATCCACACATACTCTTTATTTATATATATGCTCGGAGCACACTCTTAAAGACGTTTAAGGAGGACAGAGATGTTTTAAACTCCTCTAAGTAGCTTTGTTCGTGCACTGGGCGGGCTATATGTCCAGACAACTTTTTAATATTCAAGAAAATCACACAGACTCATTTAATTTGAAGTTTTACGAATCAGAGCAGTGTTAGTACTCTTTATTAAATGCTTTAAAAATTGATCAAGTGGTTGCAAGCCACTTTGGATCCCTGCTAATATGCAGCCTGTGCGATCCAGTGCCTTTACAGGTTTAATAGCATTAGTACTTCAATACATTTATGGTTATAACATGTTTTTAGCTTTGAGGCTATAAAATGCAAAACACCCACCGCTACGTTCTATCATGTTCTATAGCTAAAATATAAATCCTATACCTTATAGCAATGCATCAATATAAAATAGATATTAAATTCAAATATATGCTTACCTTCCAGTATATGGATGAATAGTGTAGAATATATTGAAAAATAAGAAGTGTCTTCAAAAGGCAGAGACTTGATTTCGACCAAACAGCAATCCGTTTTTCAGAGATCCTCAGAGCATAGACCACACAACTTGTAGTTAGCAAGTCGAGTGATACTTGACTGGGGTTTTACCTTCGTTTGTATCGGATTTTCCCTCTGTTGAATACATCAGGAGTCCCAATCTGATCATCAATCTGCCTTGACAGTTCTTATCTTTGAGTTAATGATATATTCTAGAAGGATCCGGTCAGTTCTTTTTTAAAACTAATTGGAGTCGCTCAACAACCTTCAAAATTAATTGGATATAACTGCTTTCCAAAGATATTGGAACATGATCTCATAGTTTCTCTATTTTCAACCCCTCCTTTTTCTAGTCAGGTGAATCACAGTTCACAGGATCCTTGCTATAATACCTCACAATACAATACAAGTTTATATGTGTATTAAAAGAGATGCTATTATATATATATCTCATCATCATCATCATCTTTCTGTGTGATTATATTAACCTGATTATATTATTCCCTCTGAACAGTCTTTTTGTTCCACACTTTGTTAACATAGCTGTAAATGAAAGTAAACTAAACTGAAAAGGTGTTTTTGGTTTAGTTTACTTTCATATACAGCTATGTTAACAAAGTGTGGAACAAAAAGACTGTAGGGGTTTATGACAAGCCTTTGAATAAGCATACAGTGGTTAGTTCAGTTATTTCCATTTAAATGTAAGCTATAATAAAACATGTTAAATATAGTAGCCTTATATTAACTTGTACCATACTTTGCCCAAAACTGACCTCTCTCCATTTCTAAAAGTTGCCTGCACAAGCAGGTTTCCATACACCTTGTTTACTTGCCAAGCCTAGTGTTTAAATTAATATGAAACTCCACTGTAAGCACTCTTCCAAATTCACAGCATGAAGTCATTTTTTGGCCGATTCAAGAGACGACTGGACCGGTATCTTTTCAGATAATAAAAAAACGCTTACATCCTAATTTTTATAACTCAGCTCGCATTATTTTCTTATAATATAATGACATACATACTCCTGTCTTTCTTAAAGCACCTTCCATTGGTTATCATTCAAGGTTTGCAAATCCCGCTTTCAAGAGCCAACACCGAATCCTGCTTTGCGGTGCCAAAGACTAAGCTTCATTTTTTGAAGGTCTAATGCCCTTCCAGAATTATACTGTGTGTCTGAGACAAACATTTAATTTTCACTTTTAAATTCTTCTGTTTCCCTGTAAATAAGTACCTCTGCAGTCAAATCTTTATATAAACTAAACATGTATATTCTTGGTTTAATTGATATTGTAATGTCTAAAAGACTTTTTGTTTAGTTGGAGAAACTGAATTAATTCTTAAATTGATTAAATTAAATGAACATTATCGCAAATGTGTCAACAATATGTTTGCAATATTATCAGTGCTATGCTTCTGTTATAATAAACCTTTACTATGTGCTTTCAACAGTTTAATTTTAAATGGCATTATAAGATGCATTTCTAATTAAGTTACTTCAGTATAACAGTTGCTCCTAGAAATTGTAATATTATTTTTACTCCATTGATAAATCTTTTAAGCTTTTAATGGAAGGTCCATTTATTTATGTCTAAATACAAGCTATCATTAATATATCTTCACTGTTCATACAAAATCCAGTTAAAGCAGGTTTTAAGACAGCCTCTGCTTTTTGCCAATTTTAGGGTTGATTAATATGAAACACTATTGTAAGCATATTCCAATATTTCAAACCAATATTGAACTTAACATATTAACACATCCTACGCTTTCCATTGCCATCTCTTCCTGCCAGGTTCTAATTCATTTCTGTTATATATAGAAAATGATTATTGTAATATAAACTCCTATCTTCTGTTATCCAAAAGGTATTTCTGTTCGTTACTATTAACGAGATCGCTCATTAGAGAGGATCTTGGCTTTTAGATCGCTGACCATCAAAAATCCCCGCTTCATCGGCCAAAACCAATGAGTCATCTTCAACACTGCTTTGACTAGAGCCAGATAAGGACAAGGTTACAAATCGGTTCACTTTATATGCAAAGTTACAGTTTATACTTTAAATGATTTTATAACATGTAGTTCTAATTCAGATATGTCAATACAGCAATCTCTTATAAACTGCAATTCTATTTTACTTCATTGATATACACAGAAGAGGCTAATTTTTAATGAATGAAGTCTGTGATTGTTAGAAACATACACTGCATTAGCTACAGTACGTATGCAAGTTTATTTTATTTAGTAGGAGATCCTGCCTAACTAACTTAAGTGAAAATGTGGGAAAATATAATTTAACATGTATGTATAATGTAAGTCCCACATGAAAGACTATAGAGAAGAATATGTAATGATACAGAGGTGCTTAGAAAAAGCAGTAAGATAAGCGGTGTAGGCTAAAATCAGGATGAAGTACTTGGGACCACGTGCCAGTTCTGACCCTACTATTGCTCATACTGTAGAATTGCTAGATAGAATTGCTATCTACAAAATCATGGAAAGACATATTAGTTTTAGTGGGTTGGAATTATTTTGCTAGCTCTATATAGTTTAACAGTACAGAATCTCATCAGGTGGAGACCACTAACAATCAAAATGTTAAGTTACATAATACAACTCTAGAGGAGTTATACCAAGTTATTGTGTGATCCTCAACTTGGAGCCCACCTAGAACTTTGCCCATCTAAGGCCAAAAACTATTGCACTTTATAAAGCAGAGAGAAGGGCAAACAGGTGAATCCCTGGACATCCTATAATGGCATTTAATTGAAGTTTCTAAAATCTTAAATGGCATAAGTAAAGGAAGCAGAGAACTACTCCAGATACATGGAACACTGCACCTCCCCCTGGTGAACTAAGGTAGTAACATCTAAAACACAAGCTTCATTTACTGCATTAAACTGTTTCCTTTTTGATGTGCTGCGCAGCCATATCTCCTTCCCATCTTATGATGTGTAGTCTGGGCATTGAAACATGAAAAGACAAAACACAACAGCACTTCAGCTTTCATTTCTGCAAGTTTTATTTTCTAATTTCTTCTACCGCAAAGGAACATGATTAGTTTTTACAACAAATGTTGTAGTTCAAGATGTCTTTATTCTAGCGTTGCTTCTAAAATGACCAAAGTACATTTCATCGCTGCCATCCTTAAACATCTTCAAAATGCAGACTAATATATTTCTGTATATAAACTGTACACAAATACAAGGCACTATACACTGTGATTTCATATAGAAATAACTTTCCCTCTTCATTAATTCCATGCCTTTAAAAATACAAACATTTTATTTCAGAATGCAAAAAAAGATTTTATATATATATATATATATATATATATATATATATATGGCATTTTTATTCACATTTTGTTTCTACTACATATCAAGATATGACACAAACCCTTTATAGAGAATATATTTTATTTGTTGTTCTTCCTAGGTGTTTATATAAATATAAATTCTTTATAATGCATTAACACACACAAAATAACACCTTACAAAGAGAATCTTATCAAAAATTGGTAGGCAGTATGTGGCCGAGTGATATCTTTCAGATGTCTTTGGGACAACTGCTAAATGTAAGTGCGTACAAGGTCTATGGATATAAAAGCACTGCTGCCCTGAACCTGAAAATCCACTCCACTGGAAAAAAATAATAATAATAAATTTGCTTAGGGGTCTCCTAAACATTTACAACAGAAAAAAAACAATATAGGACAAACTAGTACAGGCAGGTACATCTAGAACCTAAATGATTTCTTTGATCTTCCTCTCTCCGTCTGAATCTCTTGAAGATTAGGGGAGACTTTACACCGCTGCTGGTTCGAAGGTGGCCGGTCTGCACAGTCATGGTGGGCCTGACCCATCGTGGCTGCATGCCACTCAAAACAGGCCTTTGGCTTTCTTTACTTTCACTTGTTTCCAAGCAGGAAGCGCCTCATATTCTTCTCTCACCATGTCTAACGCTTTCTGAAAATACAAAGACCAAAACACAATTACTACCTTAGGCAGAATATGATTTTTATCCACGAATTACATCACGAAACACAAAAACAAGAAATACTAGCCAAGCAAAATCTCTCCAGTTTCAATCAGAAATATCAAACACCAGCGTTCCTCATGTGCTACCTTGTCTGTGTTGTGTAAATAGGTTTAATCTATTAAGTACCAAATAAATGTATATTTGAAAAAGAACACAAGCTGTACTTATGTAATTTGACACGTTATATTTAGACTTAACTTTTGACGGTTAACAAAATTAGAGTACGCTATCATAACAATGTAGTTAGAGAAAATAACAGGTAGATGCCAGTTAAAATGCTTCAAATGCTTAAAGCGGACAATGGCACTTTAACCGGTTAAGAATTTTGTTTTATTTTATAATTTTATAACTTCGAGTTTTTTTTTTTTTTTTTTTAAAACAGGCACAATGGTACAAATGAAGATATCCAAACTGGAAATTGGTGTGCTGGGGTACAAATAAATGCCAAGGCATGTTAAGTCTTGACCGTGTGGGTAAATGAGGAAGGCTGAGGAAGTACTGTAAAACCTTGAAGCAATGGACATAATTGGTGGTGGAAAATGTCAAAAACTGCCATGCATGTGCTGAGACAAGGACGAGTGTCTGGAAGCTGTTGTCAGACTCAGCAACAAAACTGAGGGCTTGTACCCATTTAAAAGAAGCAAAACCATGTACACTTGGCATCAACAACCAATTTCCAACCCAACCAAATTCACCAGATGTTCGCTCTCCATAACTTAGCTGTGGTGCAATAAAACTAGCAGGTGATCAAACTGTGCAAGTGGGGCCTAACTTCACTTGGTTCCAAGCATTGCAATGGCCAAATCTTGGAACCTTAGGGAGAGAAACAAAAGTGCTGTTTAGTTTAGACAGAAGCTGAAGTTGTAGACAAGCTTGTCGAGTGAGAAGTCGTGATGGTGTACTGCAAGCCTCCAATGAACACGCTGACTGCACTCACCTTCATAGTTGACTCTATCTCCTGGAATGTGAAGTGAACAGTTAACAATGGGTTACATACACTGCTACAACATTGTGACATGAATTAAGCTAGAACACCTTTTTCAGAGACATCTGTACAAATCCACCCCTTAAATACGTAGACCTTTCTCCTGTACAACCATTATTCAAGTTGAGAATGGCGGATCCAGAGGTTATGGTTGTTTTTCTTCGTTTTCATTCCTAATGTATTACTGAATACATCTGAAATGCAGGCTAATCACGCATAGAGGAGAAGAATGCTTTTCAGAGAGACCAGTAGTTTGGATCGGATGAGCAACATAAAATCAGACAGACGCTGCAACATAATGACTAAAATCATTAACCCCGCCCCTAGCCCTACTTGGCTCCAAGCCAAATTCAGAAGTGTTGTGAGGCCAGAGCTTCAATGCTTAGTTCTCGCTTGGCTTGACAAATAGCCAGTGAAAAAGAGGTAAGCGAAGGAAGATCCTTAAAGTCACTAGTGTGCTCCTCAAACCTATCAGCTCTAAGTAATGATTCACAGAGACAATGGTTGTCTTGGTAGTATCCATCCTCATCATGAAATAAAGAACTGCATCTGCCATAGGATTCAGACATGACTGGGATCAAATATGCAGGAAGCCAATGGAAGGGTGATGGCAAAACTCTTCATTATCAGACAGGAAACTTTAAAAAGAGGCCCCATGTTCATGCTTACGCTGAGAGAGCATGAGTATAAATGCCTACCAATAATGGATACATCATATAAAAGATGGGGTAAATGTGTCAAATACCATGCTTCAAAACTAAAGCCAAAACGGAATTACCTGCAAGCCACTTCATGGGCTTTGACAACCCTATCGCTTTCTTATATCAGAGTGTGTTTAGTTTATTCCTAAGCGGCTGGTCCAATCAGAAGCTCTTTACACAGCGATACAGGGCTCAACAGCTTTATCCTGACTGGGCGGCTCTTGCAATCTCTCTTGCTTTTTAGGATTATGCTATTTGCTGAAAAATGTAACACACTTCATTTCAAAATATTAAATTCATATTTTGGTGAATTACAGCTGTAGTAACATTACAGGATAACAACATTGATAAAAGACCACATTAAAAACAAAATATATTTCTCTCTCCTGTTTTAAAAAAGTCTTACATAGACATCCATGCAAAAAAAAAAAAAAAATTGGAATCTGACATGAAAAAAGAGCAGAGTACAGCAAAAAGAAAGGCTGATAATTATTGCACACCTCAGGGGGTCGCAGATTTGTTTCCAAAGCCCCAGTCAGCATCATTTTAATACATAGTCAATTCTCACTGCATTAAAAAGCAGCTTGGTATGGGTATGAAATATCACAGTTAGCTGATGTATTTTCTTCTTGTTTAAATTCCCTTTGCATATAAATTTTCTGTGTCCCTCAGGAAGTTTAAAGTACCACCGCAACCACAAAACAGAAAATATACAAAGCGCTTCTAAACAAGAAAACTACATTGGTTAACATGTCACACTTGTGTATAGAGAGAGCTGCTCCCGGGGATGATAAATTAAACAGGCAGATTTGTACTTGAGGTTTTATCAGCTGTGAAACTAGACATATTCCTCACCTCAAAGTCGTCATCTGAAAGGTAGAGTTCCAGCTTCAAGGGGTCGACACCCTCTGGGAGGGGCCTGGCCAGCAGCTCATCCAGGGGGTAGTGTGTCTTACACAGCCGGGCCAACACGTCCTCCACCAGGATGATCTGACTGCACAACTCCGCCTCCTGCAGACCAGCAACACCCGCCGCCATTAGGAACGAGCATGTTGCAAACAACAAATACTCAAACAGTGCCGAATTAAGAAACACTAAAAGAAGCCAAAATTCAATGACAAACATTACCACTAGAAGGCATTGAAGAATACTTCGAGTTTCTTTTTATTACTTAAAAATAAAAAATAAATAATATTTGACATGTCCACCAGCTGTACACTGAATGTTGCTGCACAAATAATAGTGTGTCTTTGTCGCTGGGAATTGCAGCTTGTACACTTTGTACTGTACTACAAGGTGTGTTACTGGTATAAGAATTTGAGATGCTTTAGTATACCAGTATGGAAACTGGTATGTATTCTACAGTAACTGGTATGTATTCTACAGTAACTGCAAAAGTGACAACAGGACTTAATAAGCGCATGTCCTTCCATTTAAACTTTACTGATCAAGCACAAACCTATTTCTTCAAGATTCCTTACAATGTGGATTTGAAATGGCTAGCGATAAACAGTGTACAGTACATATTAATAACAGTGCACAGGTTCATGTATTGAAAGAGTTCTAGAACAGCCCTTTGTTTCAAAGACACTGGGTCAGGAAGTGGCTGTTCATTACCCTCTCTGTGATTTCCGCAATATCTTCTCTGTGCTCCCAGCTGGGGAACATGTTGGTAAACGTTAGGGGTTCCAGCCCAGCGTGGATCAGGTAGGACTTGGGAGGTTTCTTGTAGTTCTTTTCTAAAATGTAATGAAACGAAAACATTACATTTAGAAAACCACTTTAGTGGTTCATTATTAGTGCTTCTGTTTTAAACAGGTGAAGAATAAAACATGTCAGTAACATATACTCCCCCCCACCCTCCATCGGCTCTAAAGGAGAGCTTTCAGTGTAATGAGAGCTGATGACCATGGGAGGTACCAATAGTATGTACACAACAGTACAGAAGAAGGGGTTGAATTTCACCAATAAAATAAAAAGCTTGAAGCCTTCCAAAGTGATGCCAGAGTTTATGGTTTAACTAGCTAAAAAGAAAAAAAAAAAAACAACATTCAGTGCCGCGGCCTGTCCGATTCATACAATGCACAAACAAAGCAAGAAGGACAGGAGAAAGTTGAGCAAATGTAATTAAATGTAGTAAAATATCCAAGTGGATATCCTCAGTCAGTGCGCTTGGGGGATTCAAGTACACATGCAGGCCAAACAACACTAAAATAGTTCATTGGAAAATGATACATTCATTTGTGTTGAATTGCATGTTATTCACACAACGCGTGGCTCGCTTATCCTGCGAATGGAACCCCTACCTCTGCAGTACTGCAACACAGTCTCCATGGCACACTTCCTGTCTGCATCCCACCGGATTCGAGCAGAGCCCGGAGTCTCACCGTCTGTGGGCCACCAGCCCTGCCACAGGTAAACCTCGTGGTGATTGTCGACCATAAACAGAGCTGTGCAGCAAAAGACGGCATTAAAACCCAGACTGTTTTGGGGTGGTGGGTTAGGAATGTAAATGCTGTAAAAATCTTCACTTCATGTTTTGTACTAATTCACATACTGAAAAGTTGCACCAGCTGTAAAGAGAAACAGCTTGTGATTGACCACTTTGTACTACTAAGTCGGGGGCAGTACAATATTGAAGTGGCTGGTGATTTTAACAATGCATGGTATAGTGAAAGCATTACCTGGCTGTGGGGCAGTGTAAAGGTCTTCTTGTAAGAAAGGCAAAGAATTCACTAGCTCTGCATGCCTCGAGTGATAAAGATACTCCGTTGCATGAAACTCCCCAGAAGAACTACTCAGGATAAACAGACGTGGAGTAAAGTTGAATTTACCAGGATCTTGACAAAGTAAAAATATATATATATAAATTATTATTTATTTATTTTTATTTTTTTACAGTTACTGCAAAAAAAACAACAACAAAAAAACACACCCTTATGTTTCCTATATATTCCAGCTTTAAATGTACTTTTGATGAGCTGTAATCCTACCTTGCAACATACAGTCATAAGCTTTCCTGTCTCTCTTTCCCACAGCTTCCCAGAATCCTCCTGGCTCTGCTCCCTCATCACATTCATGTATTGTCACTTTACTGCTGCTGTGAAGCCCTGCTTCCAATGGACACCTGCAAGCAAAGTGTCAAAAACAGTGTTGCATATCCTGTACTTCACGTATCCGTTTACATTACATTCTTTTAATGTTCCAGAACACGTTGCAGCGTTTTCAAGAAACTTACTTCATTTCTGCTCTTTCCCGTGTGTCTGTATCGCAGCAATATGCTCTTAAAGAATTTGTCATGAGGATCGTAATGTATCCACGTTTTACTCCCTCCTGCAACTCTGCTTGTAGTTTTCTATTCTCATAACACACCATTTTTGTCAATCACACCATCTTTGCTGCAGTAGGGAGAATGAACTGGATACAATGCGATGCTCATAATAATAATAATAATAATAATAATAATAATGTATTTTTCCTGCCTAACATGCCTGAGAAAGTTGAGAAATGTATTCCTCAGTTGATAAAGTAAGTAAAGTTAGGTAAGAAAATTAATTACAGTAAGCCGGTTAGTAAGCTAGAATGCAGAAATCAGGAGGTAGGTTTATATGCCAGTCCATCAATATACAATACTGCGAGTCTCATGTGTTTGTATGGAAATACTGCACGCACTGTTCTTTTATCTTGTTGGCTGCAGTCCTTCCCACATCCCTGGTGTGTGGCTGAGCCTTGCAGCCGTGCCAGAGATAGATAATGGCTTTGTTGACATTGAGAAGGATCATGGAAGCCCTGGAGCGCAGGCTGCTGCAGTGACAAGCCGTCTCCAGCAAGTTCCCTTCGACCGGGACCTCTCCTCGCACGCAGTACAACCGCCAGTCACCTGGGAGGCAAAAGTAGTAGATGCAGTTGATGAACTCCGCTCACACCACACCCCTCAGCCTCATGCCGTCTCAGGCTTGTAGAAATGCATTCTTTTTAAATGTATTTTACATTGTTCTTTGCTCATAAAGAGAGTTGCTATTTCTTCCAAGTCCCTTCTGGCTGCAAATGAAAATGTTACCACAATTCTCCTGGAAACGTATTGTAATACACTGTCTGTGCGATATCTGCCACAAGCAGGCTATAACTAAACTACTGTAGACCTGGATCCCCAGTGGTTTTCCATGTAAACAAACACATGCAGGGGAAATCCAGTGGAAATCACAGGGACTTCCTTGTTGATGTTTTTTATCCAAACCAACACCCTAATCCCGTCAGTCAGCCGAGGGATTTCATCCAAATTCCCGTAACCTGTAACCTGAAGGACAAAGCCGCTGGAATATGAATAATATTTACTTTGCGTATTTTCTTCTTCCTCTTCCCTTTTCCCTGAATGCACAATCATCCCTCCATTGAAACACTGCAGGAAACAGGGGGGCTCCTTTCCTTGTAACACCTGAACCTGGGGGGGGGGGGGGGGAATAAAAAGTTATCCATTTGAAACAAACTTTGAAATTCTTGACTTGGGAAGGGAATAACGCAAACTGGTTTATTAATCCAGTAAATATTGAAATGTGTAAATTGGCCTGGTACGGTACTAGAAGAACCTGATATAGTTTCTACTGCAAGGGACATGGCAGGAGCAGGGTAGAGCTCTTAAACCTGTGTCACACGTATGGGAAACTGAGGAAACACGATGCACAGAAAAGCCAGGCATTATTTCATATAAATCTGTACTATCCCTACACAGACCTGTGAACTAAGGTGGTTACCTTTTCATTGCATCTTTTTTCTTATGGAAACACATTATTTTTCCAGGTGTCCAAATAAAAATGTCTTCTGGAGGCCAGCACTGAGTGCAGGGCTAGTGCGAGTTTGTGGCCCTGTACTCTAACTGAACACACTTACCTGAGCTCCCCTCTCCTCATCCAGCTCCACTGTCATCAAAGCAGATGTCCCCTTCTCGCTCACCGTCGAGTGCCGCCCCTGCCAGAAGAAATAGGCACATTTCTCCTTCCCAGCGCCAGCACTACGAACCTGCTCCGGCTTCTGCCTTTTCCCAACTGCAAGAGAGATTCAAAACAGAAGATCAGCAGAAAGCATGAACAGTGATACTAACACTGTAGACCACCCTGTATGTGTTGGTGGGACAGTGAAGAGTGAGCTCCATTCTATTCAGAAGCTTGTATGCAAGCTCAGAGCTACCAAGCAGAACATCTCAACACAAAAGAATACAAGCATTCTGCATTTGGATTCACAGGGCTACCTTGTTGGATAAATATGAGCTAATGCTATGCACTGCTAGCTAATGATAAATGTTTGCTGATGCCAAGTCAAATTATACTGTTTTTTAATGTAAGACACATTAGTGAAACATTAACTGTGGCACTTTGGATTATTTCAAGCTTGTGGGGACTACATTTCAATAACATACTGATTGCTTAAAGAAAATCAGGTGGCAAATGTCTTTATTATTAAATGTTAGTAATCAAAAGATGTCGATTTCAACAAGCTGAAATAACAGCACTCGCACACAAGTCAATTCAGTGGCTCATCTCCAGATATCACACTTGTTAGTGGATGAGTATTCACATTGCAAAACTACAACAACTGCAATGTTGCTGCTAATCCTCCCATGTGAAGAGGCTGCAAGGTTCTTAAACTGTACTGCCAAGCAAGTGCATTTTAAAATCAGTGCCTGCTGCATACAGTAGAACATGTGCAAAAACAGGAGAGAAAAATACATTTCATTATTTTGTATCTATGTTGCTGCCACTTCATTTCAAACTATGCAATGACCAAATGAAGTATATTTGCAGCAAGGCACAGCGTTCACTTTAAGAATGGGCAAGTGATTCCAAAATCTCCAGAAAAAAATAAACTCAAATGCCAAAAGCAGCGTATGGTACTGATGATACAAAAGCTCCTGGTTTTATTTCCTCTTGTTGTGAGTGATTTATGGGACAATACAAAGTTATTCAACACACATGTAGAATTGGTGAAGGGCTGCTTTCCACTAACCTGCAGCGCTCACCATGTACTTCCACTTCACCACATACGTGTCTCCTTCATGGAACTGCCCAATACTCTGCTTGGGCAGCCGGCTGTAGTCAAACTCCAGAATGTGCCACACATCTATGCACTGAGTGGTGATCTCAAACAGCCTCCTGTCATCCCCTTCCACAAACCCCGAACCGCGCCCAACATTCATGCCATCCAGCACTGTGCCCACTGGAGTCTTGGGCACTGGCAGCATCAGCGCTGCACTGTACGGCTTAAACTCATGACCGTGCTGCTCGTGCTAAAATTATGGAGGAGGGGAAACAAACAAATCAACAACAAACAAAAAAAGGAAAGGAAAGTTTATATATATTATTGCTTTAAGTAATGCGGTAGTACCAAGTTCAAATTCATATTTCATAGTTTAAAAAGCATTACTGTCCAAATGGTCATGGAAGATAGACGGCTCAAGGTTCAGCTAATCAAATAGAACATTCTGGCAATTTGCATTGATCATTGCTTTCAGTAGCATTTTTGCTGGTTGAAAAAGAACGAACTGTGCCTCTTATTTATCGGTTTTATTTTTTAGTTTACATAAAATTCACACCCTTCAAATTATAAATGATGAGAAGGAAATTATTATTATTATTATTATTATTATTAATTTGGCATTTGACTAAGGGCCGCTCACCAGTATGAATGAATCAGACCTACCTTCTGCTCAGTGGACTGCTCATTTCCATTCTTTGGAGACAGCTTCTTCGATTCTGTCCAGTCCAAGAACTTCTCTTTGAATAACGTTGTTTCGTTGTGCTCAGTAAGTCTGCCAAAGATAGCCCAGTCAGGACGTCCCTGTCCTTTCCTATAGAAACAAAAACAACAAAATACCTGATGAAAACATGCAACTGATTGGAGGTTTGGAGTCTGCAAATTAGCACAGGCATTTCAGGTTTTCAAAATTAATCAACTTCACAAATATCTTTGGAAGGTCCCTACATCATTTGCTTCAGCCAGATGAGACTATAAAAGGACATTTTGTAACGAGTACCTAAAATGTTTACACATATTGAAGTGCTTGGCTCAAAATCTTAACCAGGAAAAAAAAAATGCTTTGCATGGATGGCTTCAAGAAAACAAACCAGCATCTGAAAAGCAAAACCAGGTCCCATGGGCCTTCACAATTGGTTTAGAAAACCTTTGCATTGTAAACTCTGCAAGCAGCCTGAAGTCAGACTGTTTGAAAAACCTTTGCAGGCTTAGCTGGTACATTAGACTGTATTTACATCCTGTTTGCAAAATGCACATTGTATTCAAGCAAACAAATACAAGAAAAAGAATGAATAGAAACAGAATGTACAGACCAGCTAGTTAACAGCATGTTGGTTTCATGTTTGTATTGAAACCATTTTGTTCATGATCAATGAACTCCAGGAAAGGGAGGAGAGCCTTTCTGCCCACTCAGTGGATTAAAAAAGCTGACAGCAATACAATGAACACACAGTACAAATGGAAGATCCCTGCCTGGGTATGAGCGCGTTGCACTCCCCTGGGTCCAGGGGATTGATGTCGCAGTTAGTGTAGTCAAAGGTGCCGTTCCACAAGTGCTTTGCCAGCTGGAATGCCACCTTTCTCTGAGCCAAAGTAACCTCTTTCCCATGCCACACGTACACCTCACTCCCAAAATCGAACACAAGCACCTGCAAAAATAGATAAACAAAATTAACTGCTGCTGCCAACAGATGGTCATGCCGAGTGTTAAACTTGACCCATTTAGAAACGTTCGTCCCACTTGCTTTTCATTAGGATTCTGGACCTCGGTTCTACCCGACTTTCTGCCAAGTTTCAGTTTATTTTGTGACGATTTACAGCAAGCTGACTACATGGACACTCCTTGTATACCACTATAATAAAAAGCAATAATTCCCCAAAACACCCGACATGTTCACGCTGTGGCTAACTACTACACAGTACAGTGAAAACAAAAGCTTCAGGCACTCCAATAAAATATTATAAGAACATAAGAAAGTTTACAAACGACAGGAGGCCATTCAGCCCATCTTGCTCGTTTGGTTGTTAGTAGCTTATTGATCCCAGAATCTCATCAAGCAGCTTCTTGAAGGATCCCAGGGTGTCCGCTTCAACAACATTACTGGGGAGTTGGTTCCAGACCCTCATAATTCTTTGTGTAAAAAAGTGCCTCCTATTTTCTGTTCTGAATGCTCCTTTATCTAATCTCCATTTGTGACCCCTGGTCCTTGTTTCTTTTTTCAGGTCAAAGAAGTCTCCTGAGTCGACATTGTCTATACCTTCTAGGATTTTGAATGTTTGAATCAGATCGCCACGTAAAATATATATATATGTTCTCGTAATAGTTCGGTCCAGATTTTAATTTTAGAAGCTTAATGAGCATGGACAAAAACAATAAAAATGTAGTTTACTTATAATGTGGCTACATGTAAACAGCACTTTACATCCTGTAGGATTCAGTTAAAGTGTCAACAACCCCAGGGACAGACTGGCAATGCAGAAAGAGCTGCTGATACACAGAACTGGTCAGCCTGGTTCCTGGGGTGCGATGTAAAGCATGCTGCAGCCTCTCCAATGCCTGACCTCTTTGGAGTCCAGCAGTGTGCACCGCGGCACTTTACCCCAGAAGTCATCGACTGGGACAAGCTTGTCGTCCACCAGCCGGTAAATGCAGTTAGTTTCTACTATTGCACTTTCATAGAGCTCATCTTCCTCTGGGCTTCCAGCACCTACACACAAAAAAGAAAACACTGGTTTAGCTGTATTAGCAGGTTACATTCGTATATGCAACTGCTAAACACAATATTGAGTTATTTCTTTTAGCTGAATAGTTGAAAATAACAACCATAAAAATCCATGCAGACTCAAAATAAGCAAACTGTGTAACATATATAAATTGCAGTACAAAAAATGGATGTGTGCAAAGCAATTCATGTATATACAAAAGAAGTCCATTTAGTTTTATGCTTTACATTGTCAAAATATGTAGCATGTCAATTTTAAATGAATCTTTTTTAAAAGATGATAAATCCAGTACCCTGATAGTTGGACTGTCCTCCCAGCAGTTTCCAGAACTCTCTCCCTGCGTGGCTGTGTGTGTTGATTCCTTCCTCTATCGTCTGCACATAGGCAGCTCTGCAGCCCAGGTCTCTCTTTGTTTGGATAAAGCCTGCAAGTTCACTGGCCTAGAGAGGGACAAGAGAAAGATGTGTGCGCTGTTGTGGTGGACTGAAGTACTGTACGACATCAAGATTTTAACATAACCATGCAGAAACCAATTTCTTTATTTCAAGCTACCTACTTTACTCTAGTTGAGTATCTTATAGATTATATCAAATTCAGGGATATCACTGCAGAATTATTTCTGTTTATACAGGCCCGTCTCAGTTTGAGGAAAACCAACGGATTATGAATAAAAGAAAGCAGGAGCCAAAAAAACGATATCATAGAATGGACTAAAGAGTAGACAGCAATTGCATATTGGCTGCTCTTCAAGCAGCAGAAATCAATAGGCAAAAGCTTCATAAAGCTGAACTAGACATTTACTTTCATAAGGCATGGGTCCATCAAGAACCCTTTCAAACCTTCAAGACAATAGGTTTTCATTAGTTTCAGAGCAGTGAACTTCCTGCAGCTGCATCCTAACTAATCTTAACTTCCTCTGTTTGATCATCACTCCACTTTTGTGTAGAATTCCTTTGTATCTTTACAAAGAAGTGGGAAACCCTGTTAATCTTGTTTAAGCCAGGGGTGGAAAGAGAACACAAACTACGTTTTGAATTGCCAGCTAGTTTAACATATACTACTACAACCGACATCTGTACAACGTCTTGTATCCCAAAAGCATTGCGCATCAAACAAAATCAAGGAAAGGAGGACACTTCCAAAGACTTGCAATGTGTACAGCCACTCAATGACACTTTGCAATGTAGAAGCGTGCACCACATTGAGGAGACCAGTGCATTACAAAGAATTTCACAGCTGGGGGGGGGGGGGGGGGGGGGGGAATACATGAAGATTAGTATTCAAGACAGCAGCCCTCTTGCAACAGTGGTTGGCTGATCTTTAATTGGCATGCCTCTTACTTAGAGGAAGAGAGCTTATTCAGATCAGGGCCAAAGTGGCAGCTGTACCATAGTGTGCCGTGCCGATTACAGTGCCCTGGAGACCGAGTGGAGCCACAGAACAGCATCTCCACTAGCTGTGCCAGCCTTCCTTTTAGAACCAGCCCGAAGTTTGGGAATGTTCTCCCTCACTGTGTCTTTGAAGTAAGATTAAATGTTGCAGTTCAACCTGAGCTATCAAATCAGACTGTACAATCTAACCAAAGACTGCCATCAGAGCACTCTTTAAAAGGTATGAGTGCAGTGCATTATATACACATTAATGCTCCTGGACGTGTACCTTGTTTTAATGGGATTGATAAACAAGGACTGATGGTTATATTCATGGGGCTTTCCCCTTCCATTTGTACTTGCCCTATCAAGACTCTTACGAATAACACAGCGTGAGTAACCAAAGCTCAGGAAACACAAAGCCAATTGTTCAGGAACAGTGGCTTGAAACCTCGTTCTAGGAGATCGGGAGACCTAGTATGAGGCAACTTTGATGTATCAAACCCCAAATCTCCCCTGGTGTGCCATGCAGTGTCCTAAAGAGGCTTTGTGTTCCCTTGTTTAAGACTACCACATTGAACCCTTCTTAACATGGCTATACCTGTAGGTTTATACTGTGAAGTTGGTGGGTGACAGAACTAATCTCACGTAAACAAAGAACAAAGATCCTTCTATAATAAACAATGTGAAAAAAGTAGTATCCCTGAGATAGACAGATAGATCTAGATATAGATATAGATATATACATAGATTATATATATATATATATATATATATATATATATATATATATATATATATATATATATATACACACACACAGTATATCTATCTATCTATCTATATATATATATATATATATATATATATATATATATATATATATATATATATATATATATATATATATATATATATATAGATATATAGATATATAGATATCTACTGCGATAGAGAATTAATCATGAACTTCTAACACATTTCAGATGCACAGCTCAGTCGAGGGCAAAGAAACCTCAGGCACGGCCTTCCTTACGAGTCATTGATCAGGATTATAGATATAGTACGGCACCCTGACCTTGGCTTTCTCGATGACGTTTCCAAACTCCCCTATCCATATGAAGCAGTGGTGAGGTGTAACTAGCAAGAAGCAGTCTCCACTGTTCAGGGATGATGCTCGTGGTTCAACCAATCTTGTTTGTACATGTCGTCGGCCTGGTCAAGAGAACAAAACCAAAAAAAAGTGTGTTCCTCTTAAAGCAACAACTTGAAAATAAACAAAATCAGAAGCGTGACAACTGCCTTTGATGTCAGAATGACAAAAAAAGATGACTGCATCTTGTACAAAAAATGCATTTAAAATCGGAATAAAACAGAGGACAATCCAATAACCCAACTATAAATATGTACATGTGCAGCAAAAATACAGGGTTGAAAAGTGATCTTTTAATAGTCAGCCAATAAAAAAAAACAACTTGCATACTTTTAAACTTAGAAGATCCTCTAGGCACACTGAGAGAACAGCCCAAGACTTTGTAAACTGAAACTGCCGCTGGGTTAACCCAGCTGTCCCCAGTGGTGTCTGCTTGTGACATCTTTCTACCTTTTATGTCTCTACATAAATGTAATTGAAGAGCAATGGAACCCATTGTCACAAGACTAAAAGACATACTGATCCTCAGATCTACCCGTCATATTGTATTTACTGTGGACATTTTAACTGGTATGAGTTTACATACGATAAACAGAACCAGATCTTCACTAAACTGGGCAATTCCGGTAGCGTTAGAAACCTACACTAGTCCTGCACGGAGTGATCAGGACGCAGGGGTCTGTGCAGTCAGACCGCTGTAAAATAATGTGTTTCTCACCTGTAGCTACATGCACAGCTCTTAAAAGTAAACCTATAGGCTGTGAACCTGGTTATTTCAATAATATACCAGGACTGGGAGCAGGACTACGGACTAGTATATGTTTTGAACACTGCAATTATTACATTCCAGTGATGCCGAAACTAAGGAAGAAGGGAGTTTTTATTGATACATGTTTCAAATTGCTTACCTTTGACCTGCATCAGCATTAGTTTCTTGTACGGCACAGCACTGTTGTTGGACATTTGCTCAGTTATATTGACACTCCTGAGACTAACGCTGCTGAAGTTTTCTTTACTTGCCAGTCCAGCCAGTGCCACCTCTGAGTAACCTGAATTCTTGGTCACTAAAATAATGAATAAATATTACTTTTCAGCACCAAGTCATTTTGCAAAATGACAACCCTCCTATTACTTATTTAAAAGTGTCATGGTCTTATATGGTACCACATATATTATAATTAATTTATATATATATATATATATATTATATATATACACACACACACACAAACACACACACAACGGGCAAGCCAAAGAACATGACCTCTTAACTGGCCTGTTGTGTTGAGTGGAGTACTATTTCTAGGTTGTCAGTGTTAAAGTTCAAAATAGAGTTACATAAGAAAGTTTACAAACGAGAGGAGGCCATTCAGCCCATCTTGCTCGTTTGGTTGTTAGTAGCTTATTGATCCCAGAATCTCATCAAGCAGCTTCTTGAAGGATCCCAGGGTGTCAGCTTCAACAACATTACTGGGGAGTTGGTTCCAGACCCTCACAATTCTCTGTGTAAAAAAGTGCCTCCTATTTTCTGTTCTGAATGCCCCTTTACCTAATCTCCATTTGTGACCCCTGGTCCTTGTTTCTTTTTTCAGGTCAAAGTAGTCCCCTGGGTTGACATTGTCTATACCTTTTAGGATTTTGAATGTTTGAATCAGATCGCCGCGTAGTCTTCTTTGTTCAAGACTGAATAGATTCAATTCTTGTAGGCTGTCTTGCATACGACATGCCTTTTAAACCTGGGATAATTCTGGTTACTCTTTCTAGAGCAGCAATATCCTTTTTGTAACGAGGTGACCAGAACTGAACACAATACTCTAGGTGAGGTCTTACTAATGCATTGTAGAGTTTTAACATTACTTCCCTTGATTTAAATTCAACACTTCTCACAATATATCCTAGCATCTTGTTGGCCTTTTTTATAGCTTCCCCACATTGTCTAGATGAAGACATTTCTGAGTCAACATAAACTCCTAGGTCTTTTTCATAGTGAAATTGAAGAAGGGAACTATCTCCCATATGATATTTATAATGCACATTTTTATTGCCCGCATGCAATACTTTACACTTTTCTCTATTAAATTTCATTTGCCATGTGTCTGCCCAATTCTGAATGCGGTCTAGATCATTTTGAATGACCTTTACTGCTTCAACAGTGTTTGCCACTCCTCCTATTTTTGTGTCGTCTGCAAATTTAACGAGTTTGCTTACTATACCAGAATCTAAATCATTAATGTAGATTAGGAATAGCAGAGGACCCAATACTGATCCCTGTGGTACACCACTGCTTACCTCACTCCATGTTGAGGTTTCTCCTCTAATCAGTACTTTCTGTTTTCTACCTGTTAACCACTATTGAAACAGTTAGCAACCATACTAAATGGCTACCATATTCTGTAATAGAAGTGCTTGTACAGCACTGTTGCTAATTTGTTGACATGCTGAATAGAATTGTGGATTGAGATAATGAAAGTGGACCCACAATTCCATCTTACCTGTGAACACTGCAGGCACCCCGTTTATAAAAGGAAATTAGGCTGGACAAAAATAACAACAGAGATTGAAAACAGGGCAAGAGTGGGGTTGGGTGGGAGTGCTGATTTGAAAGCATGATAACACACCTCAGAGTGATCAAATGGCTACGGGCAGGGGTTCATTTGTGCCAGATCCCAGACCCAGCATTAGAGTTTCCTAATGATGAACCGTATGGAAAAAAAAATAAAAATAAAACACGCTTTCCTGTTCCATTAATTGAATGACTTAAGTGTACTATACAATTATATATTTTAAGATGTGGCATCTATGAGCATGGAAATTACTATTTTTTTACACCCCAAATGGTGAAACGCCAAAAAACTAGCCCTAACACCAACAGTGTCATCGCTCCTGTTCACCAGAATCAC